>NW_026883980.1:0-52823 GCF_032173495.1 Musca vetustissima
GGATTACCCAAAAAGTATACATCCAAAAGAAGGAATGGCGTACTAAAGGAGTTTTTGGTATTTTGGAATAAACCCACTTTTCATGACAATGAGGAAAAATTAAGAATAAAAATTGTATCAGGGCCCAATTGAGAAATAAGAAACCTGATGAGTATTCCATAGTCCATTCTATGACAGAGGGTATAGATAATATGTAAAAGATCGTTAAGTTCGATAGCGCCCAATTTTTTATATCCTACATCACTAGATGCTAACATTAAATACGTAAAATCGGAAGGGGCGCTTATACGGGGTCTAAGTCAAAAGATGGGTCTATATTGTAAATTGTCTGTCAGGAGGATTTTAATCAGGATATACCAAATCGAGGAATTAATTTTTAATGTGAAGAAGTTTTTTGGGTCACTATGAACCCGCTAGGCTAACAAATGTAGGACGGGGTCTTTTTATGTGGCCTATGTATAAAGGCTTTGCTAAAACTTTGATCTATATTGCAAATGTTCTGCAAAGAAGTTTTTCACCATCGGATTATTAAAATATACCCACTTCGGTAAGATATTTAATATGCTGTCTATGTCAGATCATTTTCAGAAAATATGTTTTTCTACCCGTCAATAAAAGTCTTTATGCGAACATATAGCCCATTCGTTTGGAAAATGCAGCTAAGTCCTTAAATATTTCTAAAATAAATAGTGCGAGTCGATCTTACCCTCAACCTATTATTACTTTTATTGGGAAAGTTGAACGATGGTTCATATCGTCCGACTTGGTCTCGAGTAAAATAATTACAATTTGCAAATTTTTGTTGAAATCGGGCATTCGCTTGATATTGCATTAACAAATTAAAAAATGACGCTGTAGGGATGTACCCATCGATTCATATGATATGTACAAGTTATTCCATTGCGGGGAAGATACTAGAAGGAATGAACCGATATGTTCCATCTTTCATCATTATACAGTCATGGTTAAAATATTAGGTTGTGCAAAGTTTAGTACAAATCGGATAGTCCGGAATAAATATTACGATATGCAAGTTTTGAATGAAATCGGTTACTCCCTTCGAGAGTTAGCGTGCGCAAGAGCCGGACAAGCAGGCGGACGGACATTTGTACCAGAAGAAGTGGTTTGATGGATACTATCTATCTTCAGTTTTGGTAAAAATATAAAAATTATATAAAACTTGGCATAAAAAGTAAATACATAGAACATTCTATCTCCTAGTCGTGACCCTGAAATTGTTGCACAGTTTAAAATAACATCCTAATTTAATTATTTACTACAATCTGCAACAATTAAAAAAAAATCGTCAGTTAAAATTTTGTCCTGTCCCTCCAATTGTAATCGAATATTTCAAATAATTTTAATTTTGTGATAATTTTAGTTTTGTGTTCTCCTTGTGAACATATAAATACTCTTGTTTTTATTGTTACGTGTCGCTTTTGTTTGCCTTCTGGTCAAAAAAAATGATAAATTATTAAATTAGTCTGAGCATACAATACACTTCTGTTTTTATTGTTTTTCTTCCTCCTCACTTTTATTATTGTGAAGCATTTTTGCATTTTAACATCCATGGTGTCAAAGTGCAAAAGGGAAAATATGAACATAAGTAACAACAGCCCAGATTTGCCTGTCATTCAAATACACAAGAAATTAACCCCTAAATTGTGGTACTTCAAATGAACATTGTTTTGAGTGCAGTCTGTTTATTAGCTGTGTTTGTGTGTTGTGTCCTGCTGTTTTAACACTCCACTCCACACTTTGGATTTTGTTTCTCAAAAATGTCCTTTGTATGCAAACATAACTGCAGGGCTGCGTCGCCACTGATGATTGGTTTTAACGCTGCAGGGTATCACATCTCTTTTGTTTTGTTCATTCCTTCTGTTTGAATCACTTTCCTTTTTCGGTTCTTTGAAGATTTCGCATATTGTTGTTGTCATTTTAGGAAGTTTTTTTTTTTGTATTACATTGTCTATATCGATTATGGGATTTTTTGGATATATGAACGTTATTGGGTGGGTAAAAAAGTGGGCTTATTAGAGGGCAATAATAATTTGAAAATATTTAAAGTGTTATTTTAAAAGGAAACCAAATTACTTACTATCCGTTTACTGAATATTACATTGTTTATGACAAGGGCCAACCACAGATAAGGCATCGACATTTGTCGCCATAAAGAGCATAACATTCTTCCTGAATTTTGGTTAACGTTGTTATAATTGGTATGTCTTCAAAAATGGTGTACCTAAAAACGATTTCGGCTGTATATAATTTGTTTAGGGTTTAAATTAAAGTTTTATAATACTTAGATGAGCTCTCTTTGGTGTTATAAAAATTACAATTTTCCAGCCGAAGTGTTTATAATTTGGCATTTAGGGTTTTCGGAGGGTAAAAGATCACCTATTAGAAACATTTTAATATAGATCAACTTTTTGATATACTCCTCATATGAAAATGTTGTCCCACTTTATGTATTCTGAAGGTTATATCCACTTGCATGTTTCAAATAATGAAGGGCCACCTTGCGGAAAATATTGAATAAAATTACCCAACATAAAATTACCCATAAAAATAACCCAACAAAAAAGTAGGCGTTGTTAAAATACCTATATTTTGAAGGCCCTAGCTGCATTTTCCAACAGAAATGGCAGTAATTTCATGAACTTCCTGCTAGAAGAGCCGAGCTTAAAAAATTATTTCCAGTCGCAATTACCGAGGCTTCTGATCCATACACTAGCACTGATAGTATCAGCATCTTGTAGAGCGTGAGTTTAGTTTGGCGAGAAGTGACATTGTTTCTAAAGTGCTTACATAGACCATAGTAGCATCTGTTGGCCAACACTATTCTTCTCCGAATTTCAACACTGATGTCATTAGTTTTATTTATGGCCGTACCAAGATTGGTCCGAGTTCCACAGTTAGTCCGAGTGTACTGGACGTCTTGCACGTTAAGACCATCAGCTTAGTTTTCTCGCAATTCCCTGCCAGACTCACTTTTCAATTTGTTCAAAGGTGTCTTTTACCGCTCGCAATTTTTGACCCATTATGTCGATGTCATCGGCGTAGACGAGTAACATCAGTTGTTTGGTGTACTGAGTGCCATTTTTGTTCACCGTTGCCTTTCCTATGACCATGACAGGCTGTCAAGTTGCTGAAACCTCGTTCGGTATTAAGGGATCCTCTTTTTGCCAGTTAAAGTTATCATGCATAGTCGTATTAATTTTGCAGGAATGCCGAACGTAGATATAGCTTTTAACACGTTTGAACAGATAGGGCTGTTGAATTCGACTTTATAGTCGGCGAATAGGTGGAATGTGTCTATGTGTTTTAGTGGGTCTTTTCCAGGATTTGGTACAGAGTGAAAATCTGGTCAATGGTGGATTTTCCATGCCTGAAACCGCATTGGTATGGTCCAGTTGTTCACGCAGTACGCCGGATATCACTTTATCATGAGACTTATTTCTCTATAGTTGGCACATATCGTTTTGTCTCCTTTTTTGCACGGGACACAAGATGCTGGAGTTCCAATCATTGGACATGCATTCCTCTAGCCAAATTGTACTAATCAGCTAATGCATGCTCCTAACCAACCAGAAAAGTATACAGGATTTCACCAGGGTACCCTCTGGCTACGTCGTTGTGACCAACTATTCCGGTCCACCGCTCTTGATAATTCGGCTGGTAATGTACATCTATATATTAAACCAGTGAGCGGAGCAGTATAGTCGGACGGGGCCGACCATATGATACCATACATAACTTCCACGAAACTATAACTTTCTGTGGTTCTATTTTCTGAACTTGGGCAATATTTCGCGATATTTGCACACTCTTAACCGACTATAGGTCAACAAGTATTACAAATATTCAGTAAAGCCCTTCTAATCACTTGTCCAGTTTCCCTTCACCGTGGTTTGTGTTGTAATGTTCGGCTTTCAATTTTGGTCTATAGATCGACTCGAAAAAAATAAGTTATCGGTCCACTTCATCCCAAAATTATTATCTGATCATCACCGAAAATTATAGGCGTTGTCGGTGACCATAACTTGAACCCCATGGAAAATTTCAAAGCGATCAGCGCTATATTTCCGCCCTCTAGTGTGGAAATGGGTTACTAAATAATATATGAATACGTAAGCACCTGTAAATATTTATGTGTAACTCTCATATCCGAGCACATACGACAATATAGTTGGTATCAATTTAAAGGTCAAACACTCCTCTTGAATATACTATTATCTTCTCGGGTCTAGGACCTTCAGGTGCAAATATATACCCCATAGAATACAAATTTTGTAATTTTTCACACAAAAGTCAGGGTCCATTTGACCCGCTAAATATTGACCGATCTTTATCAAAACAGGCATACTTATTCTTTGGCCCGATCCCCTTCTCCTTGCAAAAATTCGCGGTGTTTGGGTCATAATTGGGGGCTCTGGAGTGACCAGAAAACCCGACAAAAATAAAGTTTTTGGTCCATTTCATCCCCTAAATATTAACCGATCTTTTCCAAAAACAATAGGGGTCTTCATTGGCCAGAACCCATCCTATATGCAAAATTTCGTGAAAATTGGTCCATGGCCTGTATCGTGTTTACAAATTATAATGGACAGACGGACGGACACACATGTCTAGATCGACTCAGCTAGTCGAGATATGACGATCGGTATACTTAAAGGTGAGTCTAGGACCAATATTTCGCGGCGTTACAAACATTTGGGGCTGCACAAAGCTATAATACCCTGACAACATAGTTGTGTAGGGTATAACAACTCTCTAAATTTGACAACCAAATTTATTATCGTTCAGGAATATATGGTGTACAGATTTCATAAAGTCTATTGACGGAGGCGATTATAGGGAAGTGGAGTAAGTGTCGAATGGAATTCCACCATTTATCAGTCCTGGTTACATTATCCTTGTGCAGACATCTTCATTCACCATGCGAAATGTTGTGCTATAAACTTTCGTAGACAGCGCTGTGCTCCTCTTATCATTACCTAAGAGGGCATGTTGTATTTGTCTATCATGTTCCTGCATGCATGTTACATAAAAATAATACATTATATCCTGTACCAATTATCCTTCTAGTAGAACATCGTGAACTTACGTTTTACTACATATCTTACCTTTAATTGATTACACAACCTTCCCCAACACTTTTAAGTCACACATTACAATGTCAATAGTAAACAGTAACCACCGAAAAAACATACTCAAATATTTAATAGTGATTGAAATCCTTCTTAAATAAATTCCACATATGGGAGAATAAATCAAACCAAAATCAATACGACCAGTATCCGAGTCGAGTCGATTCGATTGGTAAACAAAGTCAGTCAGAAGAAAGAAAGCAAAAAAACGAAACAAATTTAGGCAAATAAATCAAAACCACTTGAAGTGACATTTTAGATTTGTCGTTTACCAGAGGGCATGGCGAAAAAGGATTAAAATCAATTTATTTGAATAATCGTTTGTTAACAACAATAGCAGCAACAACAACATCATCATCAATGACAACATACCCAACAGATTGGTAACCAATTTCAATTGTAGGGAAAGGGTTGGGTTCTTCTTGTTTGTCATCATCATCAAAGTCAAACAAAATCAAAATATTTTATTTTTTTGTGACACACGAAAAAATTTAAAGAATTGAATTTTGGGTGACAGGGAAAATAATTGCTCTATTACAAACACTAAATAGTGGAACTACGTAACAACCCTTTCGAACATTTAAATATCGCTTTTTTTGTTCCTCGTTCCTTCGAACAATGACAAATTTCGTTTTGGAATTCTGAAATAATAACATGCATGCATATTGCAAACAAACATGACCTTTGCGTTCGGAATCCTCCCATAATGGATATCACACACATTGTATACTGTTTTATGCAACCCTCTTCCCCCTTCCCTTTTAGCGATCATCAATACCATACCAAACATTTGTCTAATTATCTTGCCTTTGTGAAAAATTTAAATTTATTTTTTTTCGCACTTCATTCAATTACATCTGTCACAAGGACATTTTGTAAATGACGCCTGGAAATTAGCATCCAACCACCCATTCCATTAGTCATGTTGCCATTGTTCTTAAGTGCGAGTGTGTGTGATTTATATATTCACATTTGTTTTCCATAACAATGAAAAGACAATAAAATCCCAAAGTACTTTAATGTGTAGAACAAATTTTTAAATTTATTGCATTAACCGAAAACAATTTATATTTAAATTTATTTAAAGAACACAAATAATATTTGAACTGTTACACCTACTTGGGTTAGAGATCGTCCTAACATTTACGAATATTGAAATTCCACCATTATTTTAGCAGATATTAAGCGGTATACTTATTAATTTTTAAAAAAACTCCGCCACAATAATGGTTTATAGATAAAACGAATCGTATCGAACCCTATTGAAATTGGGAAAAATCGGTTCAGATTTCGATATTGCTCCCATAAATATTTTCGTCCGATTGTGCACCAAAGTCCCTATATATATTTCGATTGACACGAAATTTGGCACTGCGTACTGTATTATGCCTGAATCGATGAAAATCGGTTCAAATTTAGTTATAGCTCCCATATATATGTTCGTTCGATTTAAGGTAAATTGTACTGAATTAAGACTAGAATGATGCGTGCTAAGTTTCGTGAGAATCGGTTCAGATTTAAATATAGCTCCCATATATATTTTCGTCCGATTTAAGGCAAATGGTGCACCAAAGTCCCTATATATATTTCGTTTTGCACGGAATTTGGAGAAACGAAGCATTTGTCTAAATCTGCCTGAATGAAATTAAACTGAGCATAGGTTTCAGAATATATCTATTACATTTTTAAGTTCGTTTAATTTTCTGTCAATGTTCCTTCGAAAAGGCGACGTCTATTATGATATATATGTAGAATATATCAAAGTGGTGAAGGGTATCATATAGTCGGCCCAGTCCGACTTTACTACTTTCCTTACTTGTTTTAATAAAATTAGTTTTTTGTTTACAGAATTTAATTTAAGGGTGACACCGATCATTCCTTTGAAGTTAGAGTATATGAAATATCAACTATTTATACCACTATACGATGTATTGTATATTAAATTTAAAGTATATATGTATACTAGGGTGGGAAAATTTTTTGTCGTTTAAATCCAGCCCCTAGGATGATTCTATGGACAATTCTACGCAACTTTGGTGCAGGAACCATAGGTCTATCTCGATTTTCGATTTTCGAGATTCTATGTGAAAGTTTACACTACAGTTCCATTATAATTGAGCTTTTTATAATACTAAATACTAAACCACATTAGAATATATAGAAGCCTGTGAGTATTTTAATATATCCTACCCAATACGTTATGAAAAATATACTTTATCATATATTGTCAATTTCTCTACACCACGACTTGTGGTAGAAAATGTCATGTATGGTTATATGTTGGGCCGATGTACGTAAAACCAGTGAGCGGAGCAGTATAGTCGGACGGGCCGACAATATGATACCCTACACAACTACCACGGAACTCTAACTTTTGCCTACGTATATTTCGAGCCTGGTCAATACTTCAACAACACCTCTTCTTTACACTGACTTATTTTCCGAATATCCCAAAATTCTGTACAGCCCTTCTAATTACTTGTCCAGATTCCCTTCACTGTGGGTTGTGGTATGATTTTCGGTTTGTGGCCTATAGATCGACTCGAAACACGACAAAAAATTTAGTTTTTGGTCCACGTAATCCTAATATTATTATCTGATCATCACCGAAAATTATAGCCGTTGTCCTCGACTATATCTGGATGCTCAATATTTCCGTCCTATATATGAATACGTAAGAACCTGTAAATATTTAAATTTAACTCCCACATCTAAGTACATACGACAATATAATTGGTATCAATTTAAAGGACAACTACTCCTCTTAGATGTACTGTCAACTTCTCGGGTCTATGTCCTTCAGGAGTAAATATATAAACACAAAAGTCAGGGTCCATTTGACCCGCTAAATTACGGCCGATCTTTATCAAAACAGGTCCCCCTCGCTATGCTGAATTTCGCGATGTTCGGGTCATAATTACGGCCTCTGGACCGCCAGTATTTGGTCCATTTCATCCCCTAAATATTAACCGATCTTTACCAAAAACAATAGGGGTCTTCATATGCCAGAACCCGAGATATGACGATCGGTATACTTAAAGGTGGGTCTAGGACCAATATTTCGCGGCGTTACAAACTTTAGCGGCTGCACAAAGCTATAATACCCTGACAACATAGTAGGTTATAATTATGTTCGGATCATAAATATGGTCTATGGAGCGGATCATAAATATGGTCTATAAGTGTCATTTCAGACATGTTTTTCAAATGATTTGCCACTTGGCACTGATATTTAGAGTTCTCAGTGGGCTCCAAACCTTCGTATCAAATATTGTGTATAGTCCCCCTAATAAAGGTCCAGCCTCATTATAGCTATTTCTATAATCCTAGGTGCATTTTTCAACCGAAGTGAATATATTATACAGGGATCTTGGAGGATAATATATTTCTTTATAGAACATTTTCAATTTATGACAACCCTCCTGCATATTAATTCGCTTCCAGTGGTGATTGTCGATCACTGGAAGATCAGAAGCTCAAAATTGGAACGCAATTAGGAAGAGTATACACGTAGCAGAGCCAGGGTGTAAACTAGGATCATTGCATTTGCGAAATGGCGGCCTAGAAAAATATTTTTAAGAGAATCGAGAATCAAATGAGAATAATAGTTTTTGAGTTATCGTGTCCGCCAATCGAAAAAAACGCAGTTTCATGAAAAGCGTGTTTAAAGTTTGTCGTCGCTTGATTCTGACGCAATAAATCGGTTATATATCTAAGTGTTGTTGAGATTTTCACTTGAAATATTAATGAGGCATTCTTCAGAAGTTGTAGGTGCATATTAAATAAAAAATCGATTTTGTTGAAACTAGGTTAAAATTTAAGTATAACTCCCACATATATTTTCGTACGATCTCAGATAAAGGGTCCACCAAGAACCTAGTTTAGCTCGACCGACGCGAAATTTTGAAAGACTATTAAATAGTCTGACGGGGCCGATCATATAATACCCTACACAACAACCACTGAGCGATCAGTTTCTACGGTTTTATATTTTGAGCCTGGGTAATATGACACGATATTTGCACCCCTGTGACATATTATAGGTCAACAGCTCCACTTTCTAATTCTGGCATATTTTCCATATCATGTTTTCCCTAGGTGAATATTTACCCCATAAAAACTTTAGGTTTTGGTTGATTTGATCCTCGGAATATTGACCGATCATCATCTAAACAGCCGTTCTAAGTATTTGGTCAGATTCTCTTCACCGTGTAAAATATGTCATGATCTACATATAATATTGGCCTCTAGAGCGACTAGAAAATTTGAAAAAATAAAGTTTTCGGTTCATTTGTAATTTTTCACACAAAAGTCTGGGCGCATTTGATCCGCTAACAATTGACCGACTTTTATAAAAACAGGCATGATTATTCTTTGGTCCGATCCACTTCTCCATGTAATTTCGCGATGTTCGTGCCGTATTTGAGGCCTCAGGAGCGATACCCTAAATATAAACTGATGATTACTAAAAACAGTAGATCGACTCAGCAGATAGTTGTGTAGGATATAAAAATCGATTTTTCGGAAGTGTAAAGGTTTCATCCGTCTGACTTTACCATATAGTCAATAATCCAAAAAGATAGTCCGGACTGAATCCTCAAATAAGTGTTACTTGTATTTCGGTGTGCAACGATGGATTGGATAGGGGCTTAATAAAATTAACCTTGGCCTCAAGGGTGTATTTCGCCCAAAAAATGACATCGTACCGCAAAACATTAATGCCGTGCGCAAACTGCAATATTGGCATGTGACGAGCATATACTTGCAGGATCCAACGATCCTTCTTGATTCCGATCGTATCGATTTGTATAAAGCCTTCGAAGATTTTATATTTTTTAAATGTGATAACAACATTAATCCCACAATTTAATAAATAAACATGTTATTATTTTGTTGTTGTACATTTCAATTTTTAAATATGTCACCTCGCACCTTTCCTATTCAATTATTTTTTTTTTTTCATTTATATCGTTGCAAATATTGAGTTTTATTGCAAAAACTAAATTAAATTATAATAAAAATAAAAACATCAATCTATATTCGTAAAATTTTATATATGTATAGGTATGTCGGATATATTTTCGTTTTGTATGAATGAATGTTTTTCTAAAATTGGTTTAGAATTAGAAACAACCTAACTGCAATTTCCAACAGCATGGCTGTGTGTCGTGTTGCTTTTTTATTGTTGCTGGTTTTTTATATAAAAATTGATGTCCTTTTGGAAACTCGTATTTAATTGGTCTAGCAAATTGTATAGAGGCCACAACAAGAGGCTAAACAACAATTGCCGTGGGGAATAGACATACACTGAAAAATATGAATGCTCCAAGTTTGCACAGGATTGAAATATGAAAGGCCCAAAATGTTGCAAATGTAATTTGAAAAAGTGCAGAAGAATAGCGAAATTTTGTATTGGACGACCATAGATTAATTTTTAAATTAATTGAGGTATTTAAAGCACCTAATTTGGAGATAATGGCAGTTTCTGGATTAGAAACAGGCAGTTTCTGGATTAGAAACAGGAAGTTTAAGATCTTTAGACTAAGGCCATAATTTAGCATCCCAGGAGGCAGACATATATCTGTATCGAAGATTAAACTCTTCTGTAATATAACAGAAGAGTTTCCTCTCAGTAGAGCAAGCCTAGTTCATTTACTTTTTTTGGGGGGCTGCAGGTGCTTACGAGCACACAGCTGATACGCATCCTCAACGATGCTATTCTCAACAAACTGACACCTATCCAAGAAGTCATGAAAACATCAATCATATAAATCTGTGGCCTTTTCATCGTTCGACCTACAAGAGTGAGACCTATCGGAAAAGTCCACCAACATAATAGGGCGCAACCTCAGACAAGAGGATAGTATTTCCTTTCCCAAAGCCTTAAACTGTCCACCTGATGTGACGAAATGTCATACAAGACAGCAAAAACGTAGGGCGGTAAATCAAGAGACTAATCCTCAACCATATCCGAAAAAAATCAGTTTGCCCTATTAAGGTTGTAGTCTACATGGCGGATAAAATTGAACCTCTCCTGAAATACTTCCCCTAAATATTTCTGCTCATCCGAAACCGAAACCTGTTATCTTCATAACAGATTTCAACATATCTTCAGAGCCGGTTGAGACCTCGAAATCCGAGGCAAAATCCAACGACACACCTATAGTACCGAATCCTTTTCCAACGAAGCTGTCAAAAGCCATTAAGGCGTGGACCGTAGAAAGGGCCCGACCTAAAACCAAACTGGCAGTCCCGCAGGATTTTCCTATCCCCAAAAGTTCTTCTAATCCTGGCTAGAATAAAGGATTCAAATAAGACGTGAAAAGGGAAATTGCACTATAGCTACCACACTGAGAGGGATTGGAAGCCCGCTTTAGTATGGAAACCAGGCCCTAGGGAAGTATCCTAAATTCAGACAGTGATTAAAAAGAATGGTGAGGATGGTCAAAACTACGTCTGGTTTGTCCATATCACAGGATTTACGCGGTGACTGGCCTGGAAGCACAAAGCCAACGGACCTGCTATCCACAAATCCACCATTCTCCCAAAAAGAGACGTTGTGAACAGAGGAGCCATATGAAGAAAATTAGCTGCTAAACGATACAATAGGAGAATGGATTTTCAATCGCCGAGCTAAGTTGGCAATCGAAAAGATCGTCACCCAAATCTCTCCCGTGCCGAAGCGTTCCCTACACTTTGTACGCTAATATATCAGACCTACGCTACTACCCCTAGTACCATCCGAACAAGCAAACGGACTGATAGGATAGCTTGAAGACCTGCCAACCGTTTGACCTTGGCAAAAGTCTTCGAATTTACCGAGAGCCTTTAAAGGTAATTTGTGTACTGCTCATTCTCAAACTGTCGACTATTGAACTCAACAATTCGGTCGAGGTTGCGAATATCGGCCTTGAGTACTGGAAGACGCTCAGGATCCACAGAACTACGCAACACTCGTCATAGCCCTAATGAAGACTGTGATTCTAGGTTTGAGGTTACTTATAGCATTGCTTCTTGCGCTACATATGGAAACTGAAGACAGAACCTAATTCATCACTACAAATAGGAGTTATATATAAATCTGAGCCGATTTTCACCAATCTTACCACACATCATTCTGGACTCAATTCATTACGCTATGCCAAATTTCGAGCAAATCCAAGGATATATAGCGACTTTGTGTACTATATTTACATAAAATCGGACGGAACTATATATGGGAGCTATATCTAAATCTGAACCGATTTTCCCGGAACTTACCACTCATCATTCTAGACTCAATTCATTACCCTATGCCTCATTTCGTGTAAATCGAAAGTTATATAGCGACTTTGGTGCACCTTTATGTAAATGGGCGAAAATATATGTCAGAGCTATATCGAAATCTGAACCGATTTTCACGAATCTTACACTCATCGTTCTAAACTCAATTCAGTACACTATGCCAAATTTCGTGCAAATCGAAAATTATATAGGTACTTTGGTGCACTACGTACCTAAAATCGGACGAAAATATATATGGGAGCTATATCTACATCTGAACCGATTTTCCCGGAACTTACCACTCATCAATCTAGACTCAATTCATTACGCTTTGCCCCATTTTGTGCAAATCGAGGGATATAAAGGGACTTTGGTGCACTATTTACCTAAAATCGGACGAAACTATATATGAGAGCTATATCGAAATCTGAACCGATTTTCACGATTCTTAACACTCATCACTCTAGACTTAATTTAGTACGCTATGCTAAATTTCGTGAAATCTTAAATCAGACGAAAATATATATGGGAGCTATATCTAAATCTGAACCGATTTTCACGAAATTTATCACACATTGTTCTAGACTTAATTCAGTGCGCTATGCCAAATTTCGTGCAAATCGAAGGATATATAAGGACTTTGGTCCACTATTTACATTAAATCGGACGAAAATATATATGGGAGCTATAACTAAATCAAAACCGATTTTCCCCAATTTCAATAGGGTTCGTCCTGGAGCCAAATAAATGAGCTGTGCCAAATTTCATCCAATTCGAATCAAAAATACGATACTTTGTTTACAATTTAACATGGACAGACAGACGGACGGACATGCATAAATCGACTCAGAAAGTGATTCTATGCATATTCTCAAAAGGAACCATGTGTCTATCTCGTTTCCTTTTACATGTTACAAACATATGCACAAAGACCCTGTACCAAAGTGTGGTGAAGGGTATAAAAAACTTGACCTATGGCTAATTTGCACTTCTGGGTACTTAAGATATTATACATGGGCTTCCTACCCATAAGGAATTTTCTACCATCCAAAATCTTGGTGCACATTGATTTCTTTAAGTGTAATGCAATTTTTTAACTTTCATCAAAGCATGTTGTTTTTTATTTTCTATTTTGTTGTTGTTGTTGCAAAACAAGGCCTATCGTTATTGGTGTTCGTGTTAGCGTTGTTTGTTGCATATTCGCGCACGCGAATATAAATTGAAGTTTTTATCAGAACTGTGATGTGTCAAATCTCGTTTAAATTAATGAGTTCATGCTCTTGCAATGCTTTGTTCTAAAAACCTGGGAGGCTGATGAAGGATGGCAAAGCACACACACACATACACAAATATATGACTAATGTATTGATGTGTGAACATGTGTGTGTGAGTTTGGTGGAAACACAAGTGGTTGGGAAAATGAATTTTAGAAATGTGTGACGATGGTGATGATGAGCAACATACCTCTTCCCTGGTATGGTATGATGTGATGTTCGAGTGGTCTTTTGTTCTGTTCCCATCTTGCCCAAGTGAATATTTTAATGATGCTGTAAATTCATAGATACCACCAATACCAATAGTCTTCTTTAGTGTCATGTCATTAGTTCTGCTGGGAGTTAACACAGAGTCGAAATACATACTTATGTGTGGAAGAAAGGTTTCCTCCATTCAAGGATATTTTTCGTTATTAATGTAAAACATATTTTAATTAAACCATGCAAAATTATGGTAATTTAAAACCGTTTTCTTTCGTTTCAACCAACCACAAAAATGCACACACATAATCACAACACTTTCAGTATTGGGGGGAGAATATTGTTCCGGTTTCATATTCACAAAATTATGAATGACATTCTGGTAAATGTGAAAATTTAGAAAAGGTACCGCCAACCACGTTCACTCGTTCCCGTTCTCAGCGTTCTCTCAGCGACATCATTATTTCCAATAATATTTGACATAATTGGTTGTGCTACACACCCACCCACACTCACCCTTCTCCCCACCAAATTTTAGTATGAATTGTGGCACCCTGAGTTTGCTGAGTTTAGTCAGTGGAAACGCTTAATTAGTTGACACGAAAATCAGATGCCACACGCACACACACATATTCATACACCTACACTCACATAAGTAGGTATTCCAACCAACCACTATGCTTGCGGGGTAATTTGACTACCAAAAAATTTTATTTTTGAAAATTTTGTACAGATTGTTGAAATTTGCCATGGTTCTACCAAAATCCATGTACCTTGTGGTAATGGTCGTCGGGTGGTGAATGTTGATGGTGGCTGGCTGTGTTATTAATGCTTGGGGTGTGGTTGAGTTGAGATTTAATGTTGGTAATTAACTTAACGCTATCATAAATTAACGTGCTGATACTTTGAACCTTAAGGCAATGTATTTTTTTTAAGTTGTGAAAATAATTTTGAAGTTTGTTATGTTAATAATTTGTTGTTGGCGGGTAGATAGATGTTCAATGGGGTATTGGGGATTGGGTGCTGGTGCTGGTGAGAGGGGTGTTTAAAAATGAATTATTCTTGAAATCCTGTATATAGAGGAGTATTAAAAAGTCATGGAGGAGGGATGATGGCCACGGCGGTCCTGGTAATAGGATGACATTGGATTTAAAGGCTAACAATAACATCATCACATTTTTAGCATTATTGAAATTCCTCAGTAACGTTCAGTCATCATGGCTTTTGTATTCGGAGGATATAAGAATTTCTAACGATTTAAAAAAAAGAGTGCATTAAGCTCGACTTGAAAGAGTTCATTCAAATGATCATTGCCCTTACAGGCAAAATTCAAATAAATGCAAATTAGTTCAACTGAGCACGGCTAGGGTTGAAACCTAAGTTCCGAACCTTGGCAAATTTAATTCACAGGTGCAATTTCACATCAGCTGCGACATAAATACTTGTTATCAACCTATTACGTTTGTAAAGCCACATAGCCTAATATGTCTGATAAAGCGCTTCATCGGAAAACTTCGATCATTAAGCTCGACCCGAAGGAGAAAAATGTCTTAGAAAAGTCCATATTTTGACTTAGCTTTAAATATATACGTTGACAAACTTATCTTTATCTGAATGAGAATTTTGAATATACTAGTCGAATTTAAAATAATCTGGTCGCAGAGGCGAAAAATACGTCCTCATACCTTGTGACAGAACTTTCGTTCCATAAGCCAAGCTTAAACAAGATTTCCAGGCGCGTCGGTCTTTTGCGCAGTTTTTCCAATTTGAAAGAACATGTTCGGCAATGTTGTCTTCCACATGACCTTTCCATCTAATTCGTGGCCTTCCTCTTCTGCATGAACCATCAGCTTATATGCTCTTCATCCATTCTCACAACATGACCTAGTCAACGTAGTCGCTGCAGCTCGATACGTCTGACTATGCCGATGTCCGACAACTCATAGTTCAGTCGACGGCGATATTCACCGGCAACGCCCATAGATCTTTCGGATTTTTTCGCAAACACTCCAAGAGCTGCCTCATCTGCAGGATGTTGAACAGGTCATACGATGAACTGTCACCTTGTCTGAATTCTCGTTCTGGTTCGAGAGGTTCTTTCTACCTTATGACTTTAACTACTAATCTTGTGCCAGTTCAAGTTATTCTGCATAATCGAATTAATTTTGTAGGAATGCCGAACGCAGACATGGCTTTAAACACATCTGAACGAATAGCGCTGTCGAATGGGGCTTTATAATCGACGAATAGGTTTTTTTCGTGAGTCTTTTCCAGGATTTGTCGCAGAGTGAAAGTCTGGTCAATCACAGGTCTGAAGCCGCATTGGTATGGTCCAACAATGTCATTGACTATTGGCTTCAGTCGTTCACACAGCACACTGGATAGCACTTGATATGCGATGGGAAGGACACTTATTCCTCTATTGTTGGCACATATCGTATTGTGTCCTTTTTTGAGCATGGGACACAGGATGCTGAGGTTCCAATTTTTGGGAATGCATTCCTTTAGCTAGCATGCTCCTTACCAGTATCTGACTGCCAGTATTGAATAGTTCAGCTGGTAATCCATCGCCACCTGCTGCATTATTATTCTTCGGCCGATTGATTGCTATTCTGACCTCATCTTGTCTAGGTAGTATACACTCTATACCGTCATCCCTCATGGCTTCTGTTGTATCTTCTTCGCCGCTGCTATTTGATACCAAAATCTTTTCAAAATGATCATGATCATAATTTGTCATTTTGGGATTTCAGAAGATAAAATATCTCACGTTATGACATAGTCGCCGCATTTTACGTTTTTGAAAATCAGCATAGGCTTATTTTTTAATACAGATCGTATATACATGTCCTGCTTATTTTGAGGTATTTTAATTTTTGGTATCGAATTGTAGAGCCATGTCTCATTCATTATTTACATATGTAAAGAAAATTCGGGTTAATAAATACGATTATCTCGAAACACTGAGCATGCTCCTACTCAGGTTAGAATTTTCAAATTCAAAATTTTCATACCCAAATATTCGTTTAACCACTTTACAACTGGTTGATTATCTCAAAATTAATATCGTAGATCCTAAGTTGAGTCCTTTTCCTCTCTTTTTAAAAACTTAAAATCTCACCTCCCAGAAATGTTGTGCTTTATGGAGTGTCAAACATTTTCCATCACATTATGCTAATATGATAAACATTTTTAATTAACTGCCGTCTTAGTTTCCCCCCACCTTTTGGCAACTCATTACAAATTGGCCTGTTGAAAACTATAACAAACAAAAGGTAGTGCTAACAGCAACAGAAAATAAGTCTGTAAAACTTTGTCAACAATGGAAATTTCTTGGAACAAAGTTTGAAACCACAAGGAATTTAAGGTACACAAATACACTGATATTTTAATACTATGTAGAACTGGGTATAATGACAACTACCACTGAACTCTATGTTTCTGCGGATCTATATTCTGAGCCTGGGCAATATTTCGCGATATTTGCATTCTCTTGACCGGTTTGAGGGACATAGCTCCTCTGCAACATATTTTTCGAATAATGTTTTTCCGGAATAAAAACTTACATAATGCGAGTAATTTTGTTATTTTACACATACAAATTTTGGTTTATTTGACCCGCTAAATATTGATGGTCAGATTTCGCGACGATTGGCCCATAACTGTGGTCTTCACGGTGTCGTCAAATTATAATGGACAGACGTACAAAAACACATGTCTAGATCGACTCAGCTTGTCGAAATATGACGATCGGTATAATAAAAAGTGGGTCTTGGACCAATATTTCGTGGCGTTACAAACATTTTGGGCCACACAAAGCTATAAAACCATGTCAACATAGTTCTGTAGGATATAAACATAATAATTTCAAAACTTTTTATCATTTCGCATACTTAAGTCAAAAATTAAAAAAATATATATTCAGAATTTAATAGAACAAATGTTTGTCCTGTCAGAAATGCCAAATTATAGGATCTTATTTTTCTAAAAGTTTGTAACCCTTTATGTCTGGCTGGATGGAGCGCAGGATAACTTTCGAAGGGGGTAACCGATTTTATACAATAATCCTAATATTTCTTCCAAACTTAAATCAAGTTCGAAGATGGGGAATAATTTATATAATAATATGTTAACCATTCCAGTATAATATTGGAAAATGTGACACATCGGTCTACTTCATATAAAACCTCTCCTACAAAGTGTCAAAATTTTGAGAATTTATTAATGCTAGACTAGATAAAATTCGAGGATAGGACTCATCTGTCCACTTCTACTTCAAGACATACCCTGCTTGTCAAGTAGGCCACACCACAAAATATTCGTTTGAAATATTTTGAAATTTAATTAAATTTGAAATATTTTGAGGGATACAGCCGCATATTTCCAGAAAAGTGTCTTTAGTTTGGCAGTACCATTTTGTTGGAGGGTGAAATGTGTTAACATAGTCCCTATGTAGACCTCTGTGTTAATATTTGGTACTTGGAAGACTTTCGATTGAGATCCATTATATGATAAGAATAACTTATTCCATTTTCAGTATGTTGAAGCCCTGCAAGCATTTGGAAGTGAGTTTCTAACTCCATCTTCAAATAATTATCTACTTCGACACTTATTTTTTGTAAAAGGGTGATACTTCGTAATTTTACAATAACAAATGAATTGTTATCCAATTTCGATCGACTGTAGTAACTACTTAGTTAAATGAAAGGAGATGGACATTCGATAGCTTCGTAATTTAACTGTCGTTCTATAAATATTTGTCAACGAATAAAAATTTGAAAATTTGAATTTGAAGAAATGAAACACGCATTCGTCACTTCTTAAACGTATCTTCTTAGTGAAAGTTGAAAGTAAGTAAGGCGATACTATTTAAGGTAACAAAACAGTGTCATTTTGGAGTGTCGATTTATTAACTTCAAATTGTGACGAAGAAGATATTTTTTAAAGGTAACGAGTACGTAGTTCATTTCTTCCCAAACGGTATAACCTATTTGTTAAAAATACGATATCGCCTACGAGTGTTTTCATCGTCTGGTAGTAACTTTTTGGATATGTTTTGGATAGAAAATTCTTTCTGGGAGGTTTTAACCCCAAATGTGACTGTATGTTGACATTTTACGATGAAGAGTATACTAAGTTCGGCCCGGCCGAACTTAACAATATTAGATAAGTAATTTTTGCCAGCCTGTCCATGCCTATAAATATTTATACCCTTCACCACACTGTGGTACAGGGTATTATGTCTTTGTGCATATGTTTGTAACATGCTAAAGGACACGAGATAGACACATGGTTCCTTTTGAAAATATACATAGAATCACTCTCTGAGTCGATTTATTCATGTCCGTCCGTCTTGGAATGTTAAATTGTAAACAAAGTACATGTCGCATTTACGATCCGAATTGAATGAAATTTGGCACAGCTCGTTTATTTGGCCCAAAGACGAACCCTATTTAAAATTGGGAAAATCGGTCCAAATTTAGATAAAGCTCTCATATATATTTTCCGATTTAATGTAAATGGTGTATCGCGTCCCTATATATCTTTCGTTTTGGCACAATCGTACTGAATTGAGTCTAAAATAATGTGTGCTAAGTTTTGTGAACATCGTGGGACTAGACTGACGTTATTACGTTGCAGACATGCAAACATAGCTTCCATATTTTTTGAACGGGTGTCTGATTGAGATTTAATATTGAACAGAACTTTAAATCAATTTACATTAATTTGTCCCATTGTACGCAAACGACTCTAAATTTGATGTTAGTCGGTTCATTTAAAGATAAAGATCACATATTTAAAATCGTTCAATTTCATGTCAATGTTCCTTCGAAAAGGCGACGTCTGTTAGGATACATATGTAGAATATACCCAAACTGATGAAGGGAATCATATAGTCGTCCCTGTCCGACTTTGCTACTTTCCATTCTGGTTATTAATATGGAGCTCTGAAATTTTGCGCTGACATTGCTAGTACTCCTAAAATTTTTGGTATTGAAAATGGGATATATCGGTCCACGTGTTAGTGTAACCCCCATATAACTCCCCAATATTCCAAAAATTATTAATATTGACCCAATTTTCAGGGTAGCCTCTATGCATATAAAGCATCACCCAAATGAATTTTTACACGTTTTTCAGTGAAATTGGCTGTAAGTTTTTATTTTGGGTTCTGATTTTATAGCACATCCTTGTACTCAAAATTATTAAGATTGAACCAAACTGAGGGTAGTCCCCATATAACGGTACCCCCACACCTCTGTATTTTGGGAAGTTTGGACACGTTTTTCAACCGGAATGACTCTATTTTGGTATTTTGTATTCTCAAATTTCACTAGCCAAAATGATCAATATTGATCCCGTTTTTTTAGTATAGTCCCATATAACGGTAACCCCACTATTATGTATTTTGGGAATTTAAATCATCTATATCTTATCATAACTTGAGTTTTCTCCTAGGATCTACCATTAATTTAAGACATTTTGTATGCCATCCTAATAGCGAAGGGTATAAAAAGTTCGACAGGGTCGAACATAACATCGCTTATATTTGTTTATCTTTTCCAAAATGATTTATTGGAAGTGGCTCAAATTTTGATTTATCCTCCCCTTAATTCCATAAAGATCACGGGCCTTTATAAAGACCAATTGTATGTATGGATACCATTTGTTCGCTGAGGACAAAGTATATTTGTCCTAATTTCTTATTTCACTAATTTTTCTTCCAGTTATTTGGGGTTCTTTATTTCGATATATGAGGTAATTTTGGTTTACAACTGGATTTATTAAGACAAATTGGTCTATATGGAGACATATCTTTATCGATATAGAGGCGGATTGAATGTGTATAGAGAACACTGGTATGCAGAGAGATTACAGGTCTGTATAGAAATCATAGGTGCTTATAGAAACCACAGGAGCGGAGCGTATTAAGACCAATTGGCCTGTATATTGAATACAGGGGTATATGGTCTTTATAAATACCACATTTTAATTGTATTAATTTTTCCCAATTGTATTAATTTCATCTTTATTTCCGAAATATTTGGAGACGGCAATTTCCTTAAAACATATTGACCACTCCAAAATGTGAGTCTAGACAAGTCTTGAGTCGAATATTGTTCGAATAATTGTAAAATCCGTAATAAGTAGAAAATTCTTATTTTCAGGACCACACTTGTTCTTTATTGTTTTTCCATTAGAGAAAGTCAAATTTATAACGATCACAGCACTTATCGTAAATAAACAATTACATCGTCTAGCACATGTCAATAAAGGACTGTTATCTTCGAAATCGGATCACTTAAGGAAGTGACACATTAAAGGACAATAAATTGCTTCATGGCAAAAAATAACAAACAAACAATAAAACTAAGTCAACAATCGGAGATTTCTAAAAAATTTAAATACTCTCAACAAGGACAACAAACAATCAAAACACTGAATCAACAAACAACAACGTGGAGGGGGGTTGAAAATCCACACAAGAGTATATTCCATGGATTGCTACTTCAGATGTGACAGCTAACATGACATTTATTTTTTGTGTTTATTCAAATGACTGAAAATTTGTGTAAATGGAAAATGACAAAAGGATGAAGTTCAAGTAGTTGCAACCCCTGTTGATAGATATTTGAAATTTATGACAGAAATATTCATAAATATTGACTCCGACGGCAACAATTAGATTAAGATTTTGAAATAATAATTTATTAAAATATTGGAATCCTTTTCACCTGGAGATTTCTTTCTAAAATTCATTGATTCCAATAAGAAACGTAAACCTTTTTTTTCTTCGTGACCCTTTATTGATTTGTGATGCCATAACATTTAATCTGCCATAAAAAAATGTGAAACAGCTTTCAGCTTTATTTCTTTTTAAGTAGCCCAATAAGTAGTCAATAAGAATATGAAAGCAGGAATGTTGTTATTTTTTAAAGACATTTTTGTGTGTGCTTCTTTTTTTGTGGTCGAACAAAACGATTTTACTACGTGACATTTTTGTGGTCAGACGATGGCCAATGCTGCTGGGTAATGGAGAAATAGCAGGACAAGTAGCTAACAACATTTAATCCAACATAAAAAATGTATTTTCTTCTGCTAACACCTTTGAGTGGTTGTGAGAAAGGAAGGGTATTATTGGATAGATGGATACGACTTCCAGCTAAGTAGGAATTTTAATACAACTCACTCTGCTTTGTGTTTGGGAGTTCGTTTTTTTGTTCTTTTTTTTCGTTTTTAAGAAGGGTAGTTATTTTCTGGTTTTGTCCTTAATCCCTGAAGGCTTTTTAAGTAAAAATGTGTACAGGAGTTCTTTTTTTTTGTTGCAAAACACATGGCCAGCACCCACAGAATCCCATTAAATTGTTACATTTTTTGGGTTTAAAATGTTGGAAAAAATATTTTTGTATTTTTTTTCATTTCCTCATTGAAAATGCGTAACAGTGTAAGTTTCAAATTATCAGCTTCCTTGAGTTTTAATTGAGTGTCCGAAAATTGCTTACATTATCCTTAGAAAAGGATTAATGTTAGCGTTAAAGTATTTCCGAGTAGGTTGTTTTGTATCTTAGGGTAGAGGAAGGTGACATTATTAGTTACATTAAGTTTGAAATTAATGATGTTACTTAGTATTAAAACCTCTTCCGGAAGAGGATATAAAAATGTAAGTGCTTTGTGAACTAGGGGTCAGTAGATTTCCAAACACTGGTATACCAAAGGCTTAGCCAATTTTTACGAATTATTAAAATGTTTGATTTAATGGAATTCGAAAAAAGAGGAAGGATTATTTAGTATTTTAATGGTACTATCGGAATTTTCATTTATTTTTATACCGTCCACCTCGAAATATTCGTGGGAGACCCCCCATATTTTTTGTTAGATTAACATACGTTACTACTACTTATAGGATGAATTGCTATAGACCCCATATAACAATTTGTCCGAATGTACATATTTACCACGCCATTTTCGGACTTGAGAAATCAAAATACCAAATTACTGTCAATTTGATTAAAAAACGTGTCAGAAATCCCCATATTGGTGGTACCATACTATGGGGGCTACACTTAAACCTTGGTTAAAAAAAAATTAAGTATGAAAATGAGCTATACAATCAGAACCCAAAATACAAAATTACAGCCAAGTTTGTTGGAAAGCGTGCCCAAAATCCAAAAAATACCGAATACTGGGGGTACCGTTATATGGTGTTATTAATTATTGGTACAGAGTGCCCAAAACATCAAATTGCAACCTATTCGGTGGGAAAACATTACCCAATTGCCCAAAATACCGAATGTTGGGGGTCAATATTCATCATTTTTGGTATGGAGATGTGCTATACCACGATAACCAAAAATGACAATTTACATCCAATTCTCTTGAAAAAAATTCTAAAATCCTAATGGCCCTACTCTTATATGGTGGCTACACGAAAACGTGGACTGATATATGCTATTTGCAATACCAAACATCCTAGGAGTACTAGCAAACTCTGTGCATAATTTCAGAGGAAAGTAGTAAAGTCGGACTGGGCCGACTATATGATACGCTTCACCTCTTTGGGTATATTCTACATATGTATCCTAACAGACGTCGACTTTTCGAAAGAACATCGATATGAAATTTAACGAAATTAGATATGTGATCTTTATCTCTACGTGAACCGACTACATCAATCCATACACATCCCTTTCCACAACCTATGATAAATTCAATTACATTCGAGCAGATTTAGAGTGGTTTGCGTACAATAGGACGAATTTATGTAAATCGATTTATAGCAAACTTGATACACGCTATTCCTTTGACCCTCTGTTCAAAATTTAGTCGCAATCAGACCCGTTCGTTCGAAATATATATATATATATATATATATATATGGAAGCTATGTCTGTACTGCACAAATAAAAAAACGCAATAACGTCATTCTAGTCTCAATTTGATACGTTGTGCAAATTTTGTGTCAATCAGACACCATGTTTCTAAAATCGGACGATTTCAACGAAACTTGACAGTGATTAATTTATGTTAACTTCAGTACATTGTACAAAATTGTGTGCCAGTCCTACAAACTTTGGGTCTTTAGAAGAAAATATATACGGGAGCTATATCTGAATCTGAACTGATTTTCACAAAACTTATTACACATCATTCTGGACACAATTTAGGGACTAAGGTGCAGCATTTACATTAAATCGGACGAAGATATATATGGGAGCTATATCTAAATCTGAGCCGATTTTCGCGAAACTTAGCACACACAATTTTAGACTCAATGCAGTACACTGTGGCAAATTTCGTGCAAATCGCAAGATATGTAGGAACTTAGGTGCACCATTTACCTAAAATCGGGCGAAACTATATTTGGTAGCTATATCTAAATCTGAACCGATTTTCACTTTGGTGCATCTTTTACATTAAATGGGACGAAAATATATATGAGCGCTATATCTTAATCTGAATTGATTTTCGCGAAACTTAGCACACATCATTCTGGACAGAATTCAGTACGCTATGCCAAATTTCGTGCAAATCGAAAGAAATATAGGGACTAAGGTGCACCATTTACATTAAATCGGACGAAAATATATATGGGAGCTATATATAAATCTGAATCGATTTTCACGAAACTTAGCACTCATCGTTTTGGACTCAATTCAGTACGCTCTGCCATTTACCTAAAATCGGACGAAAATATATATGGGAGCTATATATAAATATGAACCGATTTTCACGAAAATTTGCACACAGTCAATTCAGTACGCTGTGGCAAATTTCGTGCAAATCGAAAGATATGCAGGGACTTACATTAAATCGGACGAAAATATATATGGGAGCTATATATCTTTGTTTACAGTTTAACACCAACAGACGGACGGATGGACAGACGGGCGGACGGACATGCCTAAATCGACTCGTTTCCTTCACTTATAATTTATTTCACATTATTGACTGTTTGTAGTGAAGTTACCAGATTGAGTGGACCAATAATACTCACCTTGGAATATGGCATGGTTTGGTAAATATATTAGGTTGTGTATGGAGGATATACACCTAAGTCTGTTTTTACACGGTAGATTGGTTCCAGAAGAAGCCGTGTAAAAAAACCGTGTAAAAAAGGAATTCCCCAAAATTAGTGCTATTCACATTTGCTTTGACCAGTAAACATTGTTTGTACGCGCTGAAGGGGAATTCACTTAAAGCAAACTATCGATACTATCGATGGTTTCAGACTTATTTCTTTCATAAATTCTTTTTTTTTGATATGAACATACTTCGCAAAAATTAAATTTCCCATTGATAAATTTGATTTTAGGTATGACCTTTATAAAACGGTTTTCTATAATTTTTGTATTTTTATGAAACAGAATATGTTTTTTTCCGAATTGACTGTCATTTCAAATACAGTGAACTCCCGATAATGTGAACACTCAAACCTAAAAGTATTGAAAAAAAAAAACAGGAAATTAGCGGATCGAATTATCGAAAATGTGAGCAAATTCGAAAATATGAACTTCCCCGACACTTCGGAATTTCTGGTTTTTAGTGGATAAAAAATAAAAAAAAATATAAATCCTATACACAGGTATCGCACGATTTGGTCCCTGAGGTCCTTTTATTTCACTCGATAGGAGAGAAATCCAAAGAAAAATTGTTTGCTATGGTCGAGGATATATACGATTTTTTTACTTATTTAACTGCGTTTATGTTTTTAGTGTGTGAAATTATAATCCCAGTTGAAACCGAGACCTAACATGTATTCTTTAAAAACTCCTTTTGATTTTAGATGTTCCAGTAAGCGGAGATTTGATGCGCCGATGAAATTAATGACTTTGGCTCAATTTAAAAAAACAACGACAGAAAAAGGTATGCAACTGTTTTTCTTCTTTAATTCTACATAAAAATCGAAAACGGATCCCTTCACTTAATTTTGGTCCTTACACTAATGTCGGATATGCAACTGATTTAAGGAACCTTATACATAGTCTTCATACAAATACGTTTACAAAAATGTAATATATGAAACTTCCTCCCACTTCCTTCAGTATTCAACATTACTGGTAATTTTAGATGACCATTTCATTTTCACATATTCATGTGTTTTTCTGCCGGGCAGCAATGACAAAGTTTCCACAAAACTTTCACTTTACAAAATCTATTTTGTTTTAATTATTTCAGACATTGAAAGTGTGTATGTATGTGTGTGTAAGCGTTTTTTCTGCAAAGTACTCGTACATGTATTTAGGAAACAAAAAAGTTTAGGGCCCACTTTACAAAGTGTGAGTAATTGAAACATTTATGCTGCTAATTGTAAATGTCTGGAATGATTTCCAGTTGCTGTTTTTTGTTCCATCGCTTTGATGATTGTTGTTAAAGTACTTATGTTAATTAGTATTCGTAGAAGTTTCTAAACGATTTGTCGTCTGGCAATAATGTAGAAAAAACAAAACGGCAATATTTGTAATGAGATTTTTTCTGATTTTTTATTTTGTCATGCCTGTCGTTAATTAAGAAGATCGATACAAATAAAAATGAGAATACATAAACTTAATTGGTATTACAGGAAAATGTCATTAAATGGATGAACAAAGAAATGGTATAAATAAAAAATACGAGGCGTGGATTTATTAAAGAATATTTTTTCAAGGCCTACAAGAATATCTTTTCATGGTCTACTAGAGGCGTGGATTTTTTAAAGAATATTTTTTCAAGGCCTACAAGAGGCGTGGATTTTTTAAAGAATATTTTTTCAAGGCCTACAAGAGGCGTGGATTTATTAAAGAATATTTTTTTCAAGGCCTACAAGAGGCGTGGATTTATTAAAGAATATTTTTTTCAAGGCCTACAAGAGGCGTGGATTTATTAAAGAATATTTTTTTCAAGGCCTACAAGTGGCGTGGATTTATTAAAGAATATTTTTTTCAAGGCCTACAAGAGGCGTGGATTTATTAAAGAATATTTTTTTCAAGGCCTACAAGAGGCGTGGATTTATTAAAGAATATTTTTTTCAAGGCCTAGAAGAGGCGTGGATTTATTAAAGAATATTTTTTACAGGGCCTACAAGAGGCGTGGATTTATTAAAGAATATTTTTTGTATGACCTACAAAGGCGTGGATTTATTAAAGAATATTTTTTTCAAGGCCTACAAGAGGCGTGGATTTATTAAAGAATATTTTTTTCAAGGCCTACAAGAGGCGTGGATTTATTAAAGAATATTTTTTTCAAGGCCTACAAGAGGCGTGGATTTATTAAAGAATATTTTTTTCAAGGCCTACAAGAGGCGTGGATTTATTAAAGAATATTTTTTTCAAGGCCTACAAGAGGCGTGGATTTATTAAAGAATATTTTTTTCAAGGCCTACAAGAGGCGTGGATTTATTAAAGAATATTTTTTTCAAGGCCTACAAGAGGCGTGGATTTATTAAAGAATATTTTTTTCAAGGCCTACAAGAGGCGTGGATTTATTAAAGAATATTTTTTTCAAGGCCTACAAGAGGCGTGGATTTATTAAAGTTCGATCCTGAATATGACATCTTAAAGAGAAAAGTTTCAAATTTCATTACGTTCACAATGGAATTGAAGCCAATATGTAAATTTATTTGTAATATTGAATGGAAGTGGAGGACATCTCTATTGAGGGAGGCATAAATTAACACTTCAATCCATGGGACATTTTAAATTTGAATTCAAAATAATTGGTAGAGATTTTCTGTTGTATCAAAAGTCAAGTGAAGCGTTAAATAAGCCGAAAACACTGATAGCATATTAAGGTTATTACGATGCAGACCTAGTGTTTTGTATTGGCACTTTATTTTGCCTTGTGCAGAACAAAGACAATCGCCTGTCATTCATTCGAATGGTGGTTGAAGTAGAAATCCTTATGACAGGGGGTCTGATGTCGTTGACAGGTTTCAATCAAGTCATAAAATTTGTTCCAATACTATTTTTTTTCTTTTATAATATTTTTTAAATATATTTTTAAGGAACTTCCATAAGCGTGGATTTTTTAAAGAATATTTTTAAGGACCTTCATAAGCGTGGATTTTTTAAAGAATTTTTTTAAGGACCTTCCATAAACGTAAATTTTTTTAAAGAATTTTTTTAAGGTACTCCAATAAGGCGTAGATTTTTTAAAGAATTTTTTTAAGGACCTTCCATAAGCGTAGATTTTTTAACGATTTTTTAAGGACCTTCCATAAGCGTAGATTTTTTAAAGATTTTTGTAAGGACCTTCCATAAGCGTAGATTTTTTCAAGAATTTTTTTAAGGACCTTCCATAAGCGTAGATTTTTTTCAAGAATTTTTAAGGACCTTCCATAATCATAGATTTTTTAAGGGACACACTCTCATTAACTCCATTACCACTGAATCCAGGAAGAAAAATCCTCACTCAAACTATTAAAAATTTGTCATCTTCATTCTCAGTTCCTTTGCTAATTCATTTTGAGGGTAAATTGTTCACTTGCATGTATATATGAATATGTCTGTCCTTCTGTGTCTGTTTCACCACATGTACAAATTCCCAAACTCTACTTAAGTGTCACAGATGGAGGTGTGAGTTTATACATTATGGAATTTTTTCCACTTTCTTTGTCCTGTCAGTAACGCATTCAAAATATTTCTGCTCGTGTTTTTTTTCAAATAAATAAAAAGTGAAGAAGGAAAAAAAGATGATAAAGAGGAAAAACCCCGCAAATGGAACTTGCAAAATGCCTGGAAGGTGTTTTATGAAGAGTGCGGCATACAACCAAAAAATATATATTCTTCCTTGAATAAACACAAGTAAGGATGCCTACCACAAAACCTCTGCATCGAACATAAAATACACACACAATCAGCGAAGGATGAATGAAAAGAATGAAGTGAAGAAAATATTTACGAGCGAAAAAAATCAATTTCCCTTAAGTATCCCGTTTCAGTTGCAATTTATTCAAACTTAAAAAAGTAACATTTACATCTACATCCACTGCCAGTTTCCCTTTGCAGTCCGTTTGGCGTGGTATGGAGGTTGTGTGTGATTAACCATTACCACAGTGTGCATATGCATCCTACCAGGCGTCTTGTGGCAAGCTTTCATATATAGAAGGCATTTTATCATAGAATTATTCCTTGCCAGTCTAGTCTAATGGTAGCACCAATTCCATTGCCATCCTGTATTCCGATTGTCCTACCTACCCCCTAAAAACAGCCACATTTCAGCATCAATAATGTAGACGAATGTTCGATTTTGGAATATATTTTATGTAAATTTGTATTCAAATGTAACCAATTCTTTGGTAAACTATTATGTATTTGAATTATCAAATGGAATTGCCGAATATTCGGTTGGCAACATATTATTCGGTTATACAAAAATGTAGAAAATAGAGTAAAACAGAGGATATAGTGATATCAGCTTTTGGTGGGTAATATTCTGTTAAAAAGTCGGACGGGGCCGACTATATACTACCCCTCACAACTTAGTGTTCATACAAGAGATGCTCATATGTACAATATCCTTTAGAAAGAATATACATAGCATCTTTGGAGGACCATTGGAATTGAATCGGGCGAAATACGAAACTATATATGGGAGCTATATCTAAATCTGTACATATTCCAACAAAACTTCGCATACATAAATCTGGTCCTAATTCAGTACTCTGAGTACTGGCCAAATATGCGATATGTGTCAAATTTCATCCAAATCGGATCATAAATGCGACCTGTACTTTGTTCACAAAAATACATGGACGGACAGACTGACGGACGTACATAAATCGACTCCGAAATTGATTCTGTGTATATTCTTGGTCTATCCCGATTCTTTTTGCCTCGATTCCATATACACAAACACATAATACCCTGTACCACAGTGTGGTGAAGGGTATAAACAGTATACTGAAAAGCACAGTAAGACGTTGCCGATCACATGATACCCTACACTACTACTACTGAACATTCATTTTCTGTTCCCGGAGTGAACATCTAATTTTAAAATTTTTTACACAGTCTTACTCCGTCATCAGAACAGTTATGTGTATTCTGGATAGTCCATACTTTTTGATGCATTTCATTCCAAAAATATATTCCAATATATGCCTTGCATATAGGTTACTACTACTGCTAGGATTTTTAGTATTGTCGAGCTTTAGTATAGCTCCCATATAACTGTACCAACCAACTTCCCCCAATAGAAAGAAATGTAATTTGAAAATGTAAAGAAAAATTCCGACCACTGGGAATGCTTAATCCAAATATGAAATTTGCTTCTAACTAAAGTGTAGCGTGTCTTGTGGACCATCACCAGATCTTAATTGTGCCGAAACCACACAAATTTCCCTGGTAAGTGCTGCCATTTTATTGCTATCAGTGGCGGTTGTTCTCCCTGGATTGTATTCTTGAATTGGTTACTCAACTGCAACAGTATGAATACAATTCAATCCTGTTTGATATGCTTGTTGATCTAGAGTCTCTCTTTTGTACCTCTGGACCTCTCTCACAGGATAATCAAAATCCTTCCTGACATTCCTGGCCTATCCAAAGGGTGGCTGATTTTGTAATACCCATAAATATATTGCTTAGACAACATCTTTCTGTGGTGACGCACAGTAAGGACTTTCGTCTTCTCGTGTAAGAAGTCTGAATGTTTTTCCATTGTGTTGCACTTATGTTAGCGGACCATACTGGAGCCGTATAGTTTACCACAGACCGCCTCGTCGTATTACAAATTGAAAGCAATGTTTCTTTATCTGCTCCACAAGTACTGGCGGTCTGTGACTTGAAACCCTTGATCCTGCTTCTGATATAATGGCAAATAGCTGCAACATAATCAGAACTATATACCCATCGACGTAAACGGTTAAATTTAAATAACAGGAAATCGGACATGAAAATATCCAACTCAGCAAAAATATGATGTTATTCAGAAGATCTACTCCTCTCATCGCTTCCAAATAAGTGGAGGATTCGTCGCGAAATTTTTGCAATATTTACGAGGGCGATTCGGAAACTTCTTACCCTATCAATGAAAAGAATAGTTCATTTTTCGCAAATATTTTTTTTTTTAAATATAATCTCCTGACACTTCAATACACATAGTCCAACGTTTTTCTAGCAATTTTATCCCTTGATTAAAATAGTTTTCCTCAAGGTCTTCAAAATAGTAGGTTACAACTGTAATTACATCTTCGTTTGAGGTAAAACGCTTGCCAGCACGGATTTTTTAGATTTGGGAAAAAGTAAAAGTCACTGGGAGCATAATCAGGAGAAGAACGTGCAATTTCACGCACTTTTATTCGTCGATCATTTAATACCATATCATGCACTTTGGCTACAATTTCTGTTGTTGCTGTTTTTGAGGTTCACAAAGTTGATCATCTTCAATGCTTGTAAGTCCAGGTTTAAATTCAGACACTTTCTTCCAACACATTCACATTATAATGAATTTCTTGTCCCAATAAACCTTTTTTTACTTGCTTTTTTATGGCATCGATAGGCCCCATCCTAAGACTTAGTCTATGGTTGGTACAAATGTGGTGATGTGCAAAGTTTTGGCCCCATCAGATACTTCGTTTGCATGATATAATTTTTTCATGAAGCCCATGGAAAATTTGTGGTGTTCCGCTTATAATTACGGCGCCATTCCTGCTGGATATACTATCAACTTCTGGGGTCCATATCTTCAGGCTCCTATACGTTGTATTTTGTCATTTTTCACGCAAAATTCTGGGTCCATTAGACCTGCTAAATATTGACCAATCTTGACCAAAGCATTCATGCTTATTCCATGCGCAGGCCCTTTTCTCTGTGTTCTGACGTTCGGGTCATAATTGTGGCCTCTATAGTGACCAGAAAAGCAGAAAAACGTTTTTGGCCCATTCCATCCCTTAAAACAAACCGATTATCAAAATTGCGGTCAGAACTGCATTGCATATAGAATTCCATGATAATTGGACCATAACTGTGACCTGTATCGCATCTACATTGTTGAACCTATGGCATTTTTATACACTTTGACACCGCAAACATTTGCCTCGTCGAAATATTGGTTTAGACCCCATGTTTCTTTGGACCAAATATGTTTTAGACGAGAGTTATCATGCAGCTGGTTCGCATGATAACTCTCGAACTGATACCATCCTAACTTTGCTCACCGTAATATTTCTACCGAACTTAGTTCAAGTTCGAAGATGGGGAATTTTAGACCACTCCTTCAGGTACCATCTCCACAAAATTAAAAAACAAAATCTTATAATTATTTTAATCCTGAAATCAATTAGAACATCAGTTTAATCGGATGTGCCCGAACACGTATTATAGGGTAACATAAACGTTAATATCCTAAACAAGGTTTCGTGACAATGGTCCCAAGCAACATTGGAATATGTAGAGGCCTGTATATATTTTAATATACATCCGACCACTCATCAATACAATTCCTACCAAGTTTTACCCGGTGTAAACACGTTAATTATAGAATGCAATATTTTAAAATTTCCAACAAAAGCATTGGTATATTCGGTCCACTATATGTTGTCCTAATGTTAAACAGATTTACTTCTCCATGTAAAATTTCGTTGAGTTCAGATCGTAATTGTGGTCTGTAAGCAACTACAATTCCCCGTTTGACATTATCCCGCTAATGCCGAATACTATTTTTCCTCATATTCGGCAAAACATTATTGATTTCCCCTCAAAATGGTTACAAACACATTTATTACCAAGGACTCACCTAAAAATGCCATGAGAGGAAAGCAGGCGACAAATATTGTAAAAATTGGTATGCACATTTTCGATGAAATCAAAATAGAAGAAGAAGAAAAAAAATCGAAATATCTGCTCACTTAAGTGCGGTTGCAAATGTCAATTGAGTTACGAAATCTATACGAGTTCTTAAGATTTTCCACAACTACAAGAGCACCAACCCCCATGGACTCTAAGTATTTTGTTAGTGGGTGGTGGTGTTGATGTGGTTTATTGTAGTTGTTGGTAGTGTTATTGTTGTTATTTTCTTTTACTGTCGTCATCTGGTATTGATTCATTTCCATCATCGACATCAGCAGCACCATCATCACCATGGACCATCGTCTATTCAATCTACCACCAATCCTCCACTCCCTACCTCTCTGCAGCAGTAGTACCATCACACACCAACAACAAAAACTACAACAAATACTGGCAAAATGAAAAGAAAATGGTTATTTACCACTAGAGTAGGGATATTCAATTTGGTGCTGCGGCTTTTGTAGTCGATTTTGGAGAATATCCCAAATCGAAAATCGATCTCGTTTTCTTATTTACATTAAAAATCTGTTTGTATTCACTTAAAAGGGATAAGCAATGTCCTTTTAATGGGTTTCAAATTGAATAAAGGATTAAGTTGTTAGTTTTAAAATTGAATTGCGTTTTCCAAGTGGAAATTGCTTTAGTGCTCAAGTGGTTGTTCTATCAAAAAGCTTCAAGTGTATGTGCGTGTGTTTGTGTGTGAATGCAAACACACACACACCCATACATACACATAGTTATACAATGACATACTTAGTTAAAAGCCAACAATTCGATGGAAAATGATTACGTTTCTTGAGCTCTCAAGATTTTCAATTCCCCAATACCTTATCGAGTGAAAAGCTGGAATTTGGTAATGTGTGTGACCTGTGTGGATGTTTGTGTTAATTTTCAATTTTCGGAAAAAAGTCAATTAAATGAATGAGTATTTGTTGAATTAATTTTGGCTATTTGAAATGTGTATGTACTAACATAATACATTTTATTTTGAAGGTCAATTGGATATGGTTTAATTACGATATGTGACATAAATCAAAGATCGGACATATGTATGTATTTTAGGGTCGTTGTTCGAACTACCAAATAGTCTTAACAGAAAATCTATAAAATTTCAGATAGAAATACTTTTTATTCTGCAAATGTTTTACAAATACAAAAAATCCAATGAAATGTAGGGTTATAATTAATGAGTATTGATTTTAGGCCCCAAGTTGCAATGGGCAACATGTGTTTCAGAGAATTTGGAATCGATTTACAAATGCCCGTCGATATGTGTACTTCTTTTGGTAACTCCCCCAAAAATGGTCATAATTTTCGGATTTTAATCAAACTTTTTACAATGTAATGTTTTAACCAAATTTGTGCATTGTTTTGAAGGTGAAGTTAATCGCTCTTACCTCTTCTAGTAATATGTAAATTTCATATGAATCGAACGGAATATCATCCAAACGTTGCACATTGCAATATATTTACAAAGTCTAGATCAAGTTCGAAGGTAGGACCCATCAGCCCACTCCTTTTGGTATCTACCCACAAAGTGCTCATGCAGTGTCCGATTTCATTCCAACTTTTCACATAGTAATATTGTTACCAATAAACTTTAAAGATGGGACCTATTGGTCCACTACACCTAGTACTACCCCAACAAAGTTTCAAAATGTTGAGAAATTTTAAGTCCAATATCAAGTGAGTAGGTTACCGATTTGAACCAAACTTCTTTTAGTACATTCACAAGGGTCAACATTTTGCACATCGTAATTTATACTCTAAGCAACTACGCTGTTAGAGTATTATAGTGTGGTCCCAAGATTTTGTAACGCGTCGAAATATTGATCCTAGACCCACGTTTTAACACGGTACAGGCAACAGTTATTTTCCAATTGTTTGTGTTAAATCGTAAGCCCTTGTAGTAATGTTTTACTTAACGTGTATACTCTCCCTTCATTGGCATCCCCTCTCTGCTCTTACTCATCACTGGTAGATTTCAGTGCAAAAATCAGCAAGATAAATGTTCTATGTTTTGACATCTAGTTTATTATTAATTATCGCAAAACACCCTATTGTAAGTTACTTTTCCTTTTTTCCTTTATATTCCAATTGTACCACCATATCATCCAGTCGACTACTGCTGGTGAATAGTTCATATCTTATAAGTGTAAACTGGAAGTATTTTATCCGCTGCATAAAGATCTATACAATGAAACCGTAGAAATTTACAATATCATTTAGTTTTCTTTAGTATTATTTCTTCAACGTTCTGGTGAACTAAAAAGTAAAGAACAATTTTTATTTTTGCTCAAGAGAGAGATTTGTACATCAGCAATGGAGTTAAAGTCAGGTCATCACTTTGGCTCATACTGAGAACGTTAATTCAGCCGTTCGCTTGAACACCAATCGTCACGTAATTTTGCATATAGCTTCGAGTTAACATTAAGGAAATCGAACAGTTAAAAAACTTAATTTTTGTATGTTTTTCAATTCATATACCTTAATTATGACCCGAGCATAACGAAATTCTACAAGAAAAAGTGCATCTGATCAGGTAATAAGCAGGGCTATTTTCATGATAATCTGTCATTATTTATCGTGTAAAATGGATCCAGACTAGTATGTGGAAAATATTAAAATTAGCTTTCTATGGCGAATATATCCTCCTGAAAGACATAGACCGGAGAATGACATATACTTGGTATTTTGATACTGTTAAGAATTATCATAAATTATAGCGCTGATCGTTATGAAATCTTGCATAAAGTTTCGGTTAAGATCAAGGACGACACCCATAATTTTCGGTGATGATCAGATGAGTTTTAAGGGGTGGAGTGGACCAAACACTTTTTTGAGAGTTTTTTTCAAGTCCGACTATAGACCACAATTATAAGGCAAACATCACAACACAACAGCCGAGGAAGGGGATCTGGCCCACTAATCAAAAAGTTTATATTCAGTCGGTCAAATCAAACTGTGTAAAAAGACGAAATATTCGAGATGAGAAAATCTGTGGACCTCTAATCGGTCAAGAGGGTGCCAATATCGCGACAAATTTTTAAATTTATGCTGACCAAAGGCTTAATGCAACTATCAGATTTATCGGACCAGTATACTACATACAGTGATGAGCAAAAGTGTCATTGGGATCTTTGGGGTACCATTTGTATGAAATAGAGCAAAATATATGTATGGATATATATGGAGTCTACATATAAATCTGGGCCGATTTGAAACAAACTGGACATACCCTGCGCTGCCCAAAAACGTAATCTCAATCGGACAAACGGTGATTATTTCTTGCAATAGAAAGAAAATATATAAGGATTATATCTACCTCTTGACCTCTTTCAACCACGATAGAGCTCATAATATTTAAGATAGAATTTTGAAAATTGGATCCATAAAAACAAAATTATCAATATTGGTTCGTTTTTTAGCCTCAATATACCGCTTCATTCAATAGTTAGATATTTTTGGGGAGTTTGGGCACGTGTTTCAACCAAATTGGTTGTAATTTTATATTTTTAATAATTATTGAGTTTAAAATCCATAAATTGTCAATATTGGTTCAAGTTTCCGGTTAGTCCCATATAATTTAGAAAGCTTTAGCCGCTTTCTCTTACCGATGTGACTTTAACCCTTTGAGCCCAAAATTTTTTCCGCAATCTTAGAACATATTTCTGCTCAAAGATTTAATGCAACTATCCTAAAGAGGATGTTGTTGCCTGTGGGCAACATTGGCTTTTAACAGACGTGGCTATAATATACCGACATTTTTGCCTGCTACTAGCATATGCCCGCTATTCGTTAGCGAATATGGGAAATATTTAAATATTTATTAACATATTTGGTTTTCAGAGAAACAATTACAATTATTAAAATGCATGTACTCGCATTTTGTTTTCTTATAGTACGTATTTCCAAAACTAACTCCATCTCTCAACAATGCGCACCAATTCTGACAGCAACTAAAATCTCGTTCTATACTTCTTGCATTACGTCTGTATTAATTTTTTGTAGTATATACTTATTTCCAAAACTAATTCCAAAATTTATGATTCTAGCTCTATAGATTGATCCAACTCAAAATTTAGTACCATTTAGTACTCATTAATAAAAATGTCTAAAGGTATCTACCTCAACAGTCCAATATAAATAATATTTTCTAATTTCAGGATTCTAACCCTATCGGTTCGACAAAATCCAAATTGTATCAATTACAATAGAATTTAGTACATATAAGTACGAATTTCTACCCATAGGCATGAATTTCAAATACGATCCACATTTCGAAAGTAATTTTAATTAAAATTTCAAGATTCCAGCCCATCGTTTCACCTAAATCCAAATTGTATTTAATTTTGTACCATTTAGTATGCACAAGTGGAAATTTCCTAAACTACATTCATACCTCATATCTCAATCCTGCACTCCGACGTTAACCCTAATTTTAAATTTCAGGATGCCAGCTCCATCCGTTCTTCCAAATTGTACCGAATTTAGTACTGTTTAATAGTTTTCGTATACTTGAGTACACACTTCCAAAACACCTTTTTATACTGACTCTACGTCTCAACCTTGATTCGTATTCCAAATTTCAAGTTTTTAGCTCTATCCGTTCACATGCACCGAATTGTATCAATTTTAGTACTCTTCAAACCTTCAATGCATCTATCCTCTAGGAGTTCTAGCTTTACGGTTTACCCAAATACAAATGTACCATATTTAGTACTTTTTTGTGTCGTTCTAGTTCGAATTTCAAAAAACCCAGCCTTATATGACACATTAGGGCCTAGAGTGACCCTCACGATCACAACTGAACATATGATGTAAATTTTGTGTCCTGTGCCGCCATTATCTCCATAACCTCAACATGTGTAAAATCCTTCTAAATTTTAAAAATTGTTACTCAATATTCTTATATCCCAGATCTGCTGTGAAAGGAATGGAACATCAGCTTTTCGAAACATTCCAAGTAATAATAATTCACCAAGTCTATATCACGTCCGAAGATGGGGTCTATCGATCCACTACCACCAATACCTCCCTAACAAACCGACAAAATGTTCACAATTTTCTCAGCGAAATGATTTGATTTAAACTTTGCACATCGTAAAATGTTTCCAACCCTATCTCAATTGAAAAGATGGAGTCTATCGACTTATTAACTACAGTAGTTCCATTATTACTATTTTAATTTCCCTCTTTTTTCCATAACTATTTCAACGAAGGCGGTCCTCAGTTCCTTAAGGCCGCAGGAATTGGCGATCCGTGAATACACGTGGCCAGGTTTTCTTCCAAAAAGATAATATCCAAAAACGATCGTACACTGGGTACAAAAGATTTCTCACAAAAGCAGTATAATAGTAGTTCACAGTCCAAATGTCGAATCAACGAAGGCTGCAAAAAACAGCTGATGAAAACACAAAAAAGAACGATAGTACACAGTACTTTAGTAGTAGAAATGCATTAAACAGAGTAATCAATGATTTTAAGTAGATTGATTTAAACCGACTTACGACCTCCCGGTTGAGAGATGTCCAAGTGCATAAGGTGTATGTAGTGACGAAACTGCAACCAGCAGTGAAAGAATTTCCGGAACTAAACAAGCTTCCAGGTCACACAGGGTAGATTCTCCAAGTCCTCTAGGCGCTTTCAAGGCTGCTGAAGATAGGAAATAAATAGAAAAAGGGGGCAAAAAGGGGGAGTGGGAAAACACGTCAAAAATTAGTGATTGATCCAAAAACAGGTTAAAAACTTAAGCTAATATCACAGATTGTATCACAGGTTGGGATGGGGTAGGGATTAGGATCAGGATCACAGATGAATTTTCGCCTCTTTGATGAAGCGAATTAAAATTTTGAATAGACCTTCGTCAGTGGATTTCAGGATTGTCAAAAGATTGTTGTGTTGGGAAAAAAGGTTGGGATAAGCGGTTCTTAGTTGATTATGTCTAGGGCAAGTAAAAATGCTGTGCTCCACGTCTTCCGGAACACCGCATATATCGCATTGCCAGGAATCACTGGCACCTATCCGATGTAGATCGACTTTGCAGTACGAGTGTCCTGTCATGAGTCTGTTAACTAGTTTTGTGTCCTCCGGGCTTAAATTGATTTTGCAATACCATGGTTTGCTATACACATCGGGGCAGAGTTGGAAAAAGAATCTGCCTTTCGTCAGGGAAATTATCTTAAACTCTTCATTCCACATGTCCTTTACTCTCCTTACTATTTGTTTTATCGCCTCCTTCGGGGACAAAAAAGTCGCTATTGGTGCGCCTGCATCCACCGCTTGCTTTGCCAAAAAGTCCACAACTTCATTAAAAAGTATACCTTTGTGACTCGGAGTCCAAACCACATGGCATCTGTACACATTTGCTCTCCTCAACAAATTGTGACACTCAGCAACCAGAAAATTGTCAGAGCCTCCAGAGCCTAGAGCCTTACAGGCATTGTCCTTAGTTGTAAGGCATTTGCCATTGGAAAAATATGATTGTAGATACAAGAAAATCTCTAAAACGTTAAATAAATAAAATAAGGTTATTCATAATCTTGGTAATGTTGCTTAATTGAATAAGGTGAAATATTATTAAAAATATACAATACAAGCTAAATAGGATAATTTAATCATTTAATTCTGATTTATATATGATCATTTTATTTCCCCACTTCTATAGTGTGTCAGTTAGGGATCTCCTAATGTAAAAATTTCCTATGTATTTGCTATAGAAATGGGCCTACAATTTGACATAGCTAAAAGTTCTGCAAGATTGAAGGTTTCATCTGTATATTTCAACTAAATAAATTGTGATTTGACATTCTATATTCTTGGAGGGTGAAAAACATTATTGCAGAACATTTTCTGAATAGGTCCAAATTTTGATGCTGTTTCATGTATAGATTCGGCATTTTGAAGATTTTAGCCATAGACAGGAAGAAATACGTCTGCCAAGTTCTCCAACTCGAGTGTCTGTAATTTGTATATGATTTTCTTAGTGGATAAACAACACACTATCGGACAATACCCAATGTTATACCCCATCAAAGATCTATATTGCTTTGAGATAAAATCCAAAAACAACAAAATCATAGTGATCTGTAAAAAAACATACATTTTCGAAAATCGAAAAATTAAAACCGGGATTAAACCAAAACCTAACCTAATAATTTAAAACCCAGCTAGGGGTTTTCTAATACCATCTTAAGCTTTCAGATTTTGGTGGTGCCGATTGGTTCAATATTTTCGTGCTCCACAGTGTAATGAAAGATTGTCAACTTCCATACCACGAGGAAAAGTAATCCTTGGCATCTCTTTCAGCAGGATACTTTCTGTACTCTGAGGTCTTCGAAGATGAGCCAAATCCGTCCAGGAAGTAGCACTTCGAAATAAGTGATCTCCATTTTACTCGACTAAACTCATGTGCAGACTTTTCCGATTGAGCAGCGTTGGATGGTTACTTTTGAGTGGCATACCATACCAAGGAGAGAAAACAAAGCCAGGTCTCACACCAGGTGTCTCTACCGGAATGCAAGAAGTGCTTCAAAAATCGGTTTGAGTGCATTTGTAATGATAGCCCTTATATAAGTTGTTGCCATAACGCACCGCTGACAATACACAGATTTCAAGTAAACATTGACCTAAACATATATACTTTCAGGCAATCATGTATATCATAGAACTCCCTAATTATTTATGTGGGTAACAGAAGACTTCTAGCTCTTCTACTGGCCACACATTGTTTTATATACCAATTTCCATTCAATTTAAAACAAACATCTGGTTCTTCTGTGCACAAAATTAGCATCATAGCCATACTATTGACAACACTGTGGCACAAAATAGAGGTCACGGTCTAGGAGTGGAAAATTTATTATGGGAAGTAATGCCCTTACCGAGTATATTAAAAATCCAAAAGGACAAATTCGCTATAGAACAAGTTTTTGTAAAACATATACTCCTCCTGTGTGGACACCTTGTGTGTGTTTTTTTATTTCCTTGAACGGTAGACTTAATGCAAAGTTTCTACACAATGTCCCTCACAAAATTTTAGATATGGACGTCTACCCGATCCTTGCTCAGAAAAACATGTATCTATGTATATACTTTTCTTATGATTTGTAGATTATGAAGAGTGTCGGATTCGTTTGAAGTATTTAACATAGACCATTATGTCTAACACGTATATAATATTAAGTTGCGGGTTAGAGATCCTTATCGGTAATTTTTTGTAAACGAATCTTAATATTCTCTACAGACTCCATAAAGTATACTTATTATTGATTGTATATCGATTTATAAAATATGAAATCACGATAGAGCTCGCAATATTAAATATAAGGCTTTCAATTTTTGGGAATTTGTGAACATTTTTAACCGAATTATCTGTAATTTGAGTGTTTTGGTACTCTTCCTTCAAAAAATAATCAAATTTGTCCACTTTGTAGGTTGGCCCACATATAAAGGTACCGCACAAATTATTTGTATTTTGGATAGTTTGGATTCGTTTTTCAATTAAATTGTATGTTATATTATATTAGTGATTCTGATTGACTAAAAAATCTCCTACAAAAAGTGATCAATATTGGCTCATCTTCTGTGTTGCTCCTATGTAATGCTTTCCCCAGTATTCGTTATTTTTGGTAAGTTATTCAACCGAATAATATGTTGGGTTATGATTGGAGGTTAAATTGGCCTGCCAAAAATCGATTGATTTGTATACCCTTCGTGACATGCAACATGCATCGAGATAGACCCACAGTTACTTTTGAGAATCGACATAGAATTGCCTTCTAAGTCGATTTATGTATGTCCGTGAATCTGTCCATGTTAAAATGGTAAACAAATTACGGTTCGTATTTTTGTGTAGAATGGCGTGTATAAAGTTTTGTAGAATCGGTTCAGATTTAGATATATCTCCCAGATACAGTGGCGTGCCGAAGCGAATGGATGTTTATACTTTAAACACTTTTTGTGTCATAAAATAAAAGTAAGTTAAACTAAAAGTTTATAAGTAATACTAAACAATATCAGAATACATAACCACTTTAAATATTATCCGAGTACATAAACCCATACATAAACCCTTATCCGAGTACATAAACCCATATAATTGGTATCAATATAAAGTTCAACCACTCTGCTGGGATATACTGCCAATTTCACCAAACTATGTCCCTCAGGAGAAAATATATACGTCATAAAATGCAAATTTTGTAATTTTTCACACAAAAATCTGCGTCCATTTGACCCGCTAAATATTGACCGATCTTTATCAAAACAGTTATACTTAATCATCGGCCAGATCCCGTTCTCACAGCAAAAAATCGTGATGTTCGTGTCGTAATTGTGGCCTCTAGAGCGTGTAGAAAATCAGGCAAAAATAAAGTTTTTGGTCCATTTCATCGCCTAAATATTAACCGTTGATTACCAAAACAATAGGGGTCTTCTTTAGCCAGAACCCGTCTTTTATATTTTTTAATGTGTCATTTATGCAATTTGGCATACTTTCAACCATGTTCGTCTTAATTATTAGGGGCTGATTGGTACTGTGAAATCTTTCTCTTTACGATTGACCATAAATTATCCTTGGGATTGAGGTCAGGATATTCTGTCACGATTTTGGACGCGTCTTGCTCAGGATATGTGTTTTTATTTACCAAAACCTTTCTTTCATTATTATATTGTCAATTTTACAGGTTTTTTGTTTTTAACTGCTGCTACAGCCAATGTCGGAAAGGTCTCCTCACCCCGTCCACTATCTAACAGGTTTGAAGAGTACTAACAAAGCATATTTTAGTGTTAAATCGTATCATTTTAAATTTATCTTAGAACTTAGAAGCGGTTTTAGAACAAACCTCCATTGTACCCATATGACTTCTAATTGACACAGTCCCTTTACAATTTCCAGGGTAAAAAGGAGTTTTTTTTATTTTTAAGGCCCGGATGACCTCTTCAGTATTTATTAAACATATCTTGTTACGCTTGGTTTAACTCGGCGTATATATTTTTCTTTGGCTTATTTAGGAGGCTATTTAGTTTAGTCTTATGAACTACAACTTGGTTTGAGGTCGAAAATAGATTAAAACTAGTGAGCGGAGCAGTATAGTCGGACGGGGCCGACCATACGATACCCTACACAACTACCACGGAACTCAAATTTTCTGCGGATGTATATTACGAGCCTAGGCAATATTTCGTGATATTTGCACCCTCTTACCCGATTAGAGGTAAACAGCACCACTTCCTTACACTGACATATTTTCCGAATATTACGAGTATTCAGTACAGCTATTGTCCAGCTATTGTTCAGTACAGCTATTCTCCTTACACTGACATATTTTCCGCATATTACGAGTATTCAGTACAGCTATTGTCCAGATTACCTTCAACATGGGTTGTGTTGTGATGTTCGGCTTTCATTTGTAGTGTATAGATCGACTCGAAAATAACACAAAAAATTAAGTTTTCGGTCCACTTCATTCCAAAACTATTATCTGGTCATCACCGAAAATTATAGGCGTTGTCCTTGACCATAACTGAAACCTCATGGAACATTTCAAAGCGATCAGCGATCTGTAGAGTGATAATGGGTTACTAAATAATATACGAATACGGAGATACCTGTAAATATTTAGGTGTAACTCCCACATCCGAGCACATACAACAATATAATTGGTATTAATTTAAAAGCCAACCACTCCTCTTGGATATAATATAAACTTTTCGGGTCTATGTCCTTCAGGGTTAAATATATACGCTATAGAATACAAATATTGTCACTTTTTAACAAAATAGGGTCCATTTGACCCGCTAAATATTGACCGATCTTTATGAAAACAGGCATGCTTATTCCTTGGTCTGATCCCCTTCCCCATGGAAAATTTCACGATGTTCGGGCCACTATTGCGGATCCTAGAGCGACCAGAAAAACCGACAAAAATGTAGTATTTGGTCCATTTCATCCCCTAAATATTAACCGATCTTTCCAAAAAACAATAGGGGTCTTCATTGGCCAGAACCCATCCTACATGCAAAATTTCGTGAAGATTGGTCCATAACTGTGGCCTGTATCGTGTTTACAAATTATAATGGACAGACGGACGGACGGACACACATGTCTAGATCGACTCAGCTAGTCGAGATATGACGATCGGTATACTTAAAGGTGGGTCTAGAACCAATATTTCGCGGCGTTACAAACTTTTGGGGCTGCACAAAGCTATAATACCCTGACAACATAGTTGTGTAGGGTATAAAAATTATAGGTCTAATTTTTTGCGGAGACACTAAATTAACTCATTCCAGAACAAGACAAGTACTCTTTCAAATTCCTTTGAAATTTGTATAATTTCAGATTACGCCCACCAAAAAAAGTAATTGGTCTATGATTTTTACATGAGCTTTTATGAGCTTCAAGTTTTAAAATCGTTACAACCAGCGCCCTCTCCTTTATAGTCCTCGTTATGATTATATGGTATGATTCCAAAGCAACTAGTTCCTTGCTCGTTGCAATCAGGAGTATTATATATTTGGATCAACATATACGTTATATTGGCATATGATTTGACTATTTTATCTGTTTTATACCTTGTAAATTTCCAACGTAAATTTATTCCATATTAATTAGAAATTTATACGTATAAAAATATATATCCTATTTCCTATATCAAATATTTATTTCATATTGTTAACGCATAACTAGTCACTTCCGATATTTTTACGTAATGCTACTTTTACGCTGCTTCTAAACGCTGTTGCCTTGTAACGCACTATAATCATGTCGATAATGATAATGTGTAGGTTTTCCTAGACAATATAAACATTTTTGGGCAACGCGTTCTAGTGTTGGGACGACAACAATAGCGGGTACTGTAACTAATTGCCATAGCACAGCAAACATCCTGGAAAAATGCTCACTTCAATGGCAGTGAATGGTCGTTTTAGTGGTGATGGCGGTGGTGGTGGTGGCGATGGCGTTAGTGGCAGTTCATTGGGGTGACATTAATGATGATACCTTAACAATTATTTGCCAATTTCTAAACATGTTGCAAACAGTTTTGCAACACCATTTCTTTATGTGGGTATCATCATCGTCGGTCGGTCGGCATCATCATTATGAAATTGACAATCGTTTGTGTGAGCATCCATGGTGTTGTAGAACAACACCACACAACAACAACGAGAACAACAAAATGCAACAGAAATTGTCATAACTACCACATGGATGGATTTTTGCAAAAAATGTGATTTTGATTCTGATGACATGATGAATACATGGATTTTGCCTTTGTATTAGGCAGTGGGTGGCACGCACAAAAGGATACAAATCACAGATAAGGTCCTAAATAGAGAGTGGTAAAAATAGCATACTGGTGTGGGTAACAAAATCACTTGTAAATACTGTCAGGTGTTGGCGAAAATATTCCTTCCATTCCAACCATCCATCAAGAGTTGTATCCCTGACACAAATGAATGTTGGCAATTACAGATTGGTTGGCTTTTGCTCATTTTACATCAAATTTTTAATTCATGCTGGCCTTTTGTTGTTGTTCTTTTTCATTTTTCAAAACTGTTGTTGTTGCTACCTTTTTGCTTGACATTTGATTAAGTGTGTGTGTGTGGGTGTTACTCACTCTCTCCCCCTTCATTTTCATAGTTCCATCCATTGTCTTCTTTTTTGTTTTCTGTTACATTTGTTGCCACTCACTGCTCATCCCGCAGAGCTACCGGCTCGTTTCGTTTAATCACACAAGTGGAAAACTTTAATGAGGACATTAGTTTAACTGACAACATTACCGTTATTTAGTTATCCATTTTAATCTTCTCCGTTGCCTACTTCTTACTGTTATTTACCTTTTGTTTTGCTTTCGTTATAATCTTCTTATATGAGCTCTTTTGCAGTTTTTGTTATTTTGAGAATGCAGGTGGTAGAGTTAGTTTGGTAATTGAGATGTGATTGCGAAATATTTTTAGAGGGTTGTCAGTTTTATAAATGACGAGTATAATATATTGGAAAAACTTGTTACAAATTAAATTTTTAATTAGGTCATTACATTATTGCATTATTGTCTTCACAAGAAGTGTATTATTAACAAAACATTCGAATTTGTATGGTTTTAGACAGATATTACTGCAATTTGTCATTCCTTGAGAATAAAAAAATCCAAGTGAATAAAAAAATCCTCCCAAATCCTCCCGACCATATGATACCCTACACAACTTCCAATATAATTTTCTGTGGTTCTATATTCTGAGCTTAGGCAATATTTCGCGATATTTGCACTCTATTGACCGACTAGAGGTCAACAAATATTACTAATATTCAGTACAGCCCTTGTTGTGATGTTCGGCTTTCAATAGATCGACTCGAAAAAATACAAAAAATCATCACCGAAAATTATAGGCGTTGTCCTTGACCATACCTGGATCCTCATAGAAAATTTCAAAGCGATCAGTGCTATATTTTCGCCTTCTAGTGTGGTAATGGGTTACTAAATAATATATGAATACGTAAGCACCTGTAAATATTTAAGTGTATCTCCCACATCCGAGTACATACAATAATATAATTGGTATCAATTTAAAGGCCAACCACTCCTCTTGGATATACGATCAACTTCTCGGGTCAATGTCCTTTAGGAGTAAATGTACGCTATAGAATACAAATTTTGTCATTTTTCACACAAAAGTCAGGGTCCATTTGACCCGCTAAGTATTGACCGATCTTTATTCTCCCCTTCTCCATGTAAAATTTCGCGATGTTAGGACCATAATTGCGGGCTCTAGAGCGACCAGAAAAACCGACAACAATTAAGTATTTGGTCCATTTTATCCCCTAAATATTATCCGATCTTTACCAAAAACAATAGGGGTCTTCATTGGCCAGAACCCATCCTACATGCAAAATATCGTCAAGATTGGTCCTTAGCTGTGGCCTGTATCGTGTTTACAAATTATAATCGACAGACGGACGGACGAACACACATGTCTATATCGACTCAGCTAGTCGAGATATGACGATCGGTATACGTAAAGGTGGGTCTAGGACAAATATTTCGCGGCTTTAAAAAAATTTTTGGGCTGCACAAATTATAAGACCCTGACAAAATAGCTGTGTAGGGTATAAAAACGAGATTTCCTACTTCGGCATCATACAGCCCCATAGCATTACAGAGCCTCCTCCGTGCTTCAGTCGTCTTTTGTCTGCAGGCAGGTCAAGTTCGAAGATGGGCTATATCGGTCCACGTTGAAGCATAGCTCCCATATAAGGGTATCCCCCAATTTTCGGTATTTTGAGGTACTTGACCGTGTTTTTCAACCGAATCCGCTGAAATTTGGTACTTTGAGTTCTTATTGGGTAGTAAATCTCCCCACTAAAAATTATAAATATCGATCCATTTTTTGGGATAGCACCCATATAAGGGTACCCCAAATATCTGTACTAAAAATTATAAATATAGGTTAATTTTTTTGGTAACCCCTATATAACGGTACCCCTCCTATTAGGTAATAAATGTGTCCACAAAAAAGTATTATTATAGGTCCACGGTACCTCCTAATTTTCAGTATTTTGGGGGTTTTGGTCGTATTTTTCCGCCGAATTAGCTGTAATTTAGTATTTTTAGTTCTTAATAGGTACCAATTCTCCCCACAAAAAATTATGAATATAGGTCAATTTTTTCGGATAGCCCCCATATAAGGGTATCCCCAATTTTCGGTATTTTGGGGTTATTAGCGCTTTTTTTTAACAGAATTTGCTGCTATTTGGTATTTTATAGTCGTATATGGTAACAAATCTCCCACCCAAAAATTATTAAAAGTTTGGAAGATATAATAAGATGGGCAAAGTTTGGATGAAATCTAAAATTTTCTGAAACAAATTTGATCCAAAGAAACATGGGGTCTATAACCAATATTTCGATGAGGCACATTACCCTCATGAGCTATAAGGCTGAGGGTATAACTATCCATTAAAAATTTCTGAAATTTGTATTATGGTTTACATAATCCCTTTTTAGAAATGTCGGTATATGTCCACTTTTTGGTATGTTCCCTATATTTTCATTTCAAGTACCTGTCCGTATATCTATGGTGGAGGGCATCCAAAGTTCGGCCCGCCGAACTTAACGCTTTTCCACTTGTTCCAACTCAAATCGGATTTTCCTGTTGTTGGTGTTTATGAAGACCATGCTTAAGCAAAATTATTCGAATTGTTTCTGAGTTTTATTTCTTTTTCAGATATTTCGTGCGATTTCATAAGGTGCACTTAGCTTTGGATTATCGGCCAATTGGCGATTTGAGTATTGAGTATTTTCGCCATTTTCTTTTGAGATTTTTCTAGATCTGTATGGTAAAGAACTAATTTTCTCTCGGCAATTGTTGTGTGGTGTACCATGGTCTCAAATTCTCACCATGGCTAACCAAATAAGCAATCTCACGCGTAAAGTGTAAAAAAGTCTGATGCAATATTTATGAATGGACAGACTTAATCAAGGCTTGTTCTAAATCCTATGATCTGCAAAGTTTGAGTGATATTTAGATATTACGTTCACTTTATATGAAATTTGGATTAAAATTTTAGTTCAAATATAGTCGAATGAGTTCGCATGATATTATAAAATTATTTTCGGCTAAATATTATACTAGAAGTAGTGGACGGATATTCCTGATATTTGAACTTGATATAAGTTTGGAAAGAATATTACGATGTGCAAAGTTTGAATGAAATCGTTTACTCACTTCGAGAGCAAACGTCTCAAACGAACCTGGTATAAACCTAATATTTCGATTAGGCAACTTTTTCCATAGTAAAGAGAGAATATATATGAATCCTATTTCTGGTATAGTTAGTATAGAATTTTGTTTTTTAGTTTTTAACACCTTTGAAATCATTCGTTATTGGAGGTCATATGCAGTCCATCGTTGTGTTAGTTATATTGGACAGTGGAAACGTGTGATTTTTTCAAACGAATATAAAATCTACCATTTCCAATCCGACGGTTTTTGAGAACTAATTCCTTCGATTTTGTATTCAATTGCGAAAATATTAAAAAACATTTTTCAAAGTATGCAAGCGTATTTCTATCGTGATTTCAGAAGTAAACGTAAATATATCACATATACATATGTTTTCCTGATATATTTTTATTAGGAAGCTTGAACATTAGTTGTGCAACACTACATCATTTTAATAAAGTTGCAAGCATTGGGTGGAATCTCAACCATAACTATACGAATGTTGTTTGCTAAATGCACAAGAGTTGAAGTTTTATCGCGTAGCCCCATAAAAACATCTAGTTGTGTCAAATCACATGTAATTGATAACTCACAGTTAATATCGCCACGACGAGAAATTACATACGCTCGAGTTGTATGACATATCTTGCTGAAATCACAAATTATAACATAACGCTCCGAGCTGATTGTCGTTCCATCGTCGTTTTTGAAGAAGTAAGGTCCCATGACAGTTATGGGCTGAAACTTTATTTTTGTCGTGTTTATTGCAACCATTTTACACGGATAAGGGGATCTGACCAACTAACAAGTATGTCTAGTTTTATTATAATCGGTCTGTATTTAGCGTGTCAAATGTATCAACACTTTGGAATGAAAAAATACATCATTTGCATTCTATGCCGGACAATATAGATGGGACAACGATGCTTGATATGGGAGTACTAGTACCCTATTTCCTGTTGTCTACTTATTCTTCTGTTGGGCGCGTTGCTTTGAAATTTTGTGATAATGGTCGACATCTTCAGTTTTCGGTGGTGATCAGAATGGAATGATATAGACCGACCATTTTTTTTTGTTTTTTCGAACTATCAGACCATTTCGAACACGTATTGAAAATGCTCAAAAAATCGAGTTTTGTCATTCTGGAACTAGTTTAAAGGATACTAGACCAAATGTACATCAATTGTTAATTTTTTTACTTGTACACCTAGAAATTATTGTTCTCATCAGCTCATAAACTTCCATCAATTCACATAATATTAGTAGTCTCTTTTAAGATAGAGACATTCAGAAGAAGCCGACCCAGTTTTAGTAATATATAGTACTCGAGTACAGTATAAGTTTTCGAGTGCAAGTAGAGTATTCACAATTCACTACTACCTACCTTCATTCTATGCTTCTTATTTTCCTTACATCCCTTATTAAGGTATTATAATTTTTCTTAACATCCACCTTCATAAATTGTTCAAGGTTTGTGTAATTTTTCAATGACATTTCGAGTGGTTTTCCCCGAATGGAGCACCACAGCAATGGAGTGTATACGAGCTGGCGAAACTGTAACGGAGAAGAAAATAAATAGTTGCAGGACTATAGAGTTTTAGTTTAAATTATCTTCATTTACTTACACATCCTTTTGCTTAAAGAAGTCTATTTTTATATTCGTATATATATTTGTATTAATGTCTTAATTACAAATAACGTAATTAGAAGAGAAGTAAACATTTCGATGTAATTTCTTAGGACTGTTTAAGGAGACATTTTTCAACATTTATTTGAAATGAAACCATTAAAAACGGTGGAAGGGAAATTTTCTTAATTTATTTTCTAATTTGGTTTTCAGCTCTTAAGATATTGTTCCTAAAGCTCAAGGAGATTTGTACGTCTGTAGAATAGTAGCATCGGTTTTTTTAAATTTCAAATAACCAGGCGCAAGAACAAGATTTAAATCCATCGAACAAATCTTCCGCAAGTTGTGGTTAGTTAGGAGAATAAAATGAAAAATTGCCACAAAAAAAAAAAAAAAAAAAAAAACCAAAAAACAAAAAAAAATAAGACCTGAGATCAACATTTTCAACTAAACGAACAGCAAAGACCTTCACCACAATTGGTGTGGATTTTTCACAAAGAACTGCTATAGGCGTGGATTTTTTCAAAATATTTTTTTAAGGACTACCATTGGTGCGGATTTTTTTAAATAAAGTGTTCAAGGACAACTATAGGCGGGGGTTTTTCAAATAAATTTTTAAAAATATTGTTTTCAAGGACCTACACTGTTATGAATTTTTAAAGTATATTTTTTCAAAGACCTACACAGGCGTTAATTTTTTTAAAGAATATTTTTGTAAGGACCAAAACAGGCGTGCATTTTTTAAGGACAATTTTTTCAAATGCTTCTATAGGGGTAATTTTATTTTTAAATTCAATTTCCAAAGGTCAATTTTTTACTATTTTATATCTTAAAATGTACACACTATAATTAAAGTCACTCTCTATTTAAACCTTTATTTTAATCTCCTTCCATGCCTATAAAAATCTTTAACATCCTTCAAAAGCTGTCGCCATTTCGTCATCATCGTCGTATTTTTGCACAAATCTCCCAAGATAAATAAAAAGTGACTGGTGCCGTAACAAAAGCAACAACAACACACTTTGTCCTTCTTAAGAAAGTTTCATTACGGTTTAATTGCTAAATAAGTTTCCCATGCCCGTTATGACAGAGCAGAATAGAACTTTGGAGAACGTCTTGAAGGATGTCCTGTAGATTGTGGCTGGCACTAAGTAAATCTCAATAGTATAATTTGTTAAGATGTTACAATTTGGTAATTGAGATTGTGGTTATACAGAGAAAACAGTTTATGGCCAACCAATAGCTGTTGGTTGGTTAGCTGTGGTAGTGAAAAGTCTTAACAGAAACAAAAATTAAAAACAGAAGAAGAAAATATTAAGAAGAAAATATTAAAGAATATTTTTTCAAGGCCTAGAAGAGTCGTGATGGATTTATTAAAGAATGTGTTTTCAAGGCCTACAAGAGGCGTGGATTTATTAAAGAATATTTTTTCAATGTCTACAAGAGGCGTGGATTTATTAAAGAATATTTTTTCAATGCCTACAAGAGGCGTCGTGGATTTATTAAGGAATATTTTTTCAAGGCCTCCAAGAGGCGGGGATTTATTAAAAAATATTTTTACAAGGCCTACAAGAGACGGTGATTTATTAAGGGGACCCCCCCCCCCCCATTCTCGGTGTCAAATTTTTTTTTGATTTAATTCGAATCTACTCTAATTCTAGAATGTTCCTACAAAATTTCAAGTAAAAATCTCAAGAACTCTTGAAGATATAGCCGATTTATTGTGTCAGCATCAAGTGACGGCTAAAGGGCTTCACAAACTTTAAACGCGTTTTTCTCAAAACGAATGGCGGGCACGATAACTCAAAAACCAGTAATCCAATCGGTTTCAAATTTTGACACGTTTCTCTGGGAGTGTGTAGCTCTCGTATGAACTAGGATAAAGCCAATCGGTGAAGATCTTCCTTATTTTTTAACTTAGTTTGTGGTAAAATATAGGCGATTTTCCAAAAAAAATATTTCAAAGGTCCACCATTTTGTTAATTTTAGAGCGAAGTCAATAATCCTAGTTCATACGAGAGCCAGACATGTCCTCTTTCTAACACAGTTGGAATTTTCGGATTCCATCGAAAATAAGGACTTTTCTTTGAACCCAAAAAACAACAACAAAACAACAACAAAAAATTTTGGTAAATTATTTTTCTTCCTTTTTAAATCTTCAAATATATATGTGCCAAATTACAAACCTTAACAAGCATTGGTATTCATTTACCAGCCCATTTAAAATCTTAAAAATAAAAAATCGATAATGGGGGGGGTTCCCTTAAAGAATATTTTTTCAAGGTCTACAAGCGGCGTGGATTTATCAAAGAATATTTTTCAAGGGCCAACTGAGGCGTGGATTTATTAAAAAATATTTTTCAAGGGCCAACTGAGGCGTGGATTTATTAAAGAATATTTTTCAAGGGCCAACTGAGGCGTGGATTTATTAAAGAATATTTTTCAAGGGCCAACTGAGGCGTGGATTTTTTAAAGAATATTTTTCAAGGGCCAACTGAGGCGTGGATTTATTAAAGAATATTTTTCAAGGGCCAACTGAGGCGTGGATTTATTAATGAATATTTTTCAAGGGCCAACTGAGGCGTGGATTTATTAATGAATATTTTTCAAGGGCCAACTGAGGCGTGGATTTATCAAAGAATATTTTTTCAAGGGCCAACTGAGGCGTGGATTTATTAAAGAATATTTTTTCAAGGGCCAACTGAGGCGTGGATTTATTAAAGAATATTTTTTCAAAGACCTACAAGAGGCGTGGATTTATTAAAGAATATTTTTCAAGGGCCAACTGAGGCGTGGATTTATTAACGAATATTTTTCA
>NW_026883981.1:0-5397 GCF_032173495.1 Musca vetustissima
TTTGCGATGGAAACAAAGGCAGAAAACCCAAAACTAAAAAAGAACAACCAAAAGAAGAAAAATTGCCAATGGCAAGACAATTGAAAACAAATTGCAAAACTATATGAAATGATACTGTAAAGAATAACTACAAAAAATAAGAAGAACAAGAACACACACCAATGTTACCCGAATAAAATCAGAACAACAAAATAAAAGAAGACCAACCAAATAGATTGTAAGATATTAACTTTGGAGAAGGGGTCGAAGTAAATCGATTACTTGGCATTCAATTGTAATACAATTTTCTTTCTTCATGCTCCAAGAAAAAACTAAAAAAACTATGAGGGTCAATTTCAAGGACCACACACCATAACAATCTGATAAGACGGGGGATAATAGGATTAACCACAAATTAATAACTTAATAACATGATGAATATTTATTACGGGGAATCCTTTTGTTGGACGTTGTGACATTTTTTTGGTTACAATTTGGTCTTTTGTCAAACGAAAATCACACACACTGGCCCCCTTCAATTGTTTGATGGCAATAAAAAAATCCTTTAAAAAATACGAACAACTCAATTTAAAAACAATGAAGTGATTTTACAGCAGGATAACATGGAAAATATTTAGAGACTTCAACAAAACGTTAGTTTTTTTTCTCTGACAAGTCAATTTTCGTAAAGGGGTCCTCTGTGCACAAGAAGGACAAGAAGAAGACATCAAACACACACACAAACCCCTACACTCACCTTGGTGCTCAAATGACACATCACTTTGTTTTTTGGGTTGTTTTCTTTCCACTTGGGGAGGGTTTTCATAATTTCATATTTTTTGTTTTTTTTCAGTTTTCTTGTTGATCATTTTGATTTCGAGAATTTTGCTCCTTTTTTATGGCCCTGCACAGCATGCCGGTGGTTTGTGGGAGATATTAGGAGTTAATAATTCTATTTATAACCGCATTAATGTCATAGATAATGTCTCAATGTATTGATATATGTTTGGTGAATTGTTTGTGAGTGAGAGATTAGTTGAGATAAAGGATTCAAATTGAAAGGATGGATATTGTACTTCCAGGAATCTAAGAAGGCTGACTATCGGACTCAATAAAAGGATGCATTTCTTATACCATGGGAATTTTCAAGAAATCCATATCGTTGATTATATGGAACATATAATGGATATTTTGGTTCACTGCACTACATTGATACTGCGATAGTGTTTTGGGATCTAATCCTTTCAATAATATGTATTTACTTGTGGAAGGTTAAGTCAGACATTGTAGGCATATAAACTTTACTAATCATATATGTGTACAACTTAAAAACCTGTAAAAACAGGAGTATGCTTGTCGAACGAACCTTCATTCTTTCATATACTGGCAATTTTCCGGATCAGGTCTTACCGGAGTAAGCAAAGTCCTTGTCCCATTTTACGAACAACCGTATAAACATTTTTACCAGTCGAGCGTATTTTCATCAAATTTTTAAAGGTCTTTACGAAACGTAGATTTTTAACGAAATATTTTTTTTACCACACACTGTCTGTAATTTTATATTTTGCATTCTCAATATTGATAACTTTCTGATAGGGAGTTTTTATTCCTATCAAAAAGTTATCAATATTGGAGGATGCTTCCAGGTAGTCCTTGTAGTAGTCAACCGATTTGAGTGTTTTGTGTTCTTCTTGGGTGACACAACTTCCCATCAAAATTTGTAAATATATGGCGTCCTTTGTGGTGGTTCAATTACATTTTCCAAACGAATTGACCATATTTTAGCATTACGAAGTGATTACACGTTAGAATTCCGGGACCTTTTTCTTGACAGAATAAAAATTCTTCTTAGATAAGTCCACATTTTTACTTAACCCTCATACATAGCATCATGTTCAAAGTCATAGACTAAATTTCCAACCTGGGTGTCTGCTGTTTGGTGTCTTCGGTTCACCTGGCATCGATCGATTTAAGATATTTTGCATGTCTAGCTAATGATGGAGGGTATACAATTTTTAGGAGCGTTTTTTTTAAGGAATTCCAAATTTTTAGGGTTTTTAAAAGATCGATGAGAATCATGGATTTACAAAAACAAGAAGTGTTTAGGATTTTTAAAGTATATTTTTATAGATAGACCGACATGAATTGCGTATTTTTTATGGGCCTAAAAAAGTATGTTTATACCCTTCACCACACTGTGGTACAGGGTATTATGTCTTTGTGCATATGTTTGTAACAGGCAAAAGGAATCGAGATAGACCCATGGTTCCTTTTGAGAATATGCATAGAATCACTTTCTGAGTCGATTTATGCATGTCCGTCCGTCCGTCCGTCTGTTGATGTTAAATTGTAAACAAAGTACAGGTCACATTTATAATCCGATTTGGCTGAAATTTGGCACAGCTCATTTATTTGGCCCAAGGACGAACCCTATTGAAATTGGGAAAAATCGGTTCAGATTTAGATATAGCTCCCATATATATTTTTGTCCGATTTAAGGTAAATGTGGCACCAAAGTCCCTCTATATCTTTCGATTTGCATGAAATTTGGCACAGAGTTCTGAATTAGGTCCAGAATGATGTGCCCCAAGTTTCGAGAAAATCGGTTCAGATTTAGATATAGCTCCCATATATAGTTTCGACCGATTTAAGGTAAATGGAGCACCAAAGTCTCTGAAAATCTTTCGATTTGCACAAATTTTGGCATAGCGTACTAGATAAGGTCTAGAATGATGTGTGCCAAGTTTCGAGAAAGTCGGTTCAGATTTAGATATAGCTCCCATATATAGTTTTGTCCGATTTAAAGTAAATGGGGCACCAAAGTCCCTCTATAGTTTTCGATTTGCATGAAATTTGCAACAGTGTACTGAATTAGGTCCAGAATAATGTGTGCCAAGTTTCGAGAAAATCGGTTCAGATTTAGATATAGCTCCCATATATAGTTTCGTCCGATTTAAGGTAAATGGGGCACCAAAGTCCCTATATATCATTCGATTTGCATGAAATTTGGTACAGAGTACTGAATTAGGTCCAGAATGATGTGTGCCAAGTTTCGAGAAAATCGGTTCAGATTTAGATATAGCTCCCATATATAGTTTCGTCCGATTTAAGGTAAATGGGGCACCAAAGTCCCTCTATACCTTTCGATTTGCATGAAATTTGGCACAGCGTACTGAATTAAGTCTAGAATGATGTAGATATAGTTCCCATATATAATTTCGTCCGATTTAATGTAAATGGTTTACCAAAGTCTCTATATATCTTTCGATTTGCACGAAATTTGGCATTGCGTAATGAATTAATGAATGTATGTTAAGTTTCTTGAAAATCGGTCCAGATTTAGATATAGCTCCCATATATATTTTCGTCCGATTTAATGTAAACGGTGTCGTCCGTTTTTACAAATATATATATATATATATATATACGCTTATAATTGATTTTCATAATTTTGTCCCTGGTCCTTTAAAAATTCGACGTCTTTTAGGTTTCATCTGTTTGATATACCGAAAGTGGTGAAGGGTATCATATAGTCGGCCCCGTCCGACTTTACTGCTTTCCTTACTGGTTTTAAATGCAATTTATGGGTATACAAGAGCGTAGATTTTTTCAACAATATTTTTATGGAGCGTAGAATTAAAAAAAATGTTTTTGTTGACTTCTAAAAGCTTGGGCTTAAATATTTGTATGCACCTAATAGAAAAGTGGATTCTTTAAAAATATGTTTTATGATCCTACTAACAAAATTATGGATTTAAAAGAAGCGTGGATTCTTTTTAAAAGTATTTTCATGGACCTACAAGAAGCGTGAATTTGTAAACAATTTTTATAGACCTAAATTTATGGTGCACCAATGAGTCGGTTCACATATAGACACAAAAACTCTTCACCACACTGTATCAAAGGGTATTATTTCTTTGTGCATATGTTTGTAACAGGAAACGAGATAGACACATGGTTCCTGTTGAGAATATCCACAGAATCACTTTTTAATATTTCAAGATTTTCAATGGGCTGGTAAATCGATACCAATGCTTGTTAAGGTTTGTAACTTTGCACATATATGGGAAATTACAAAAATCTTTTAAATTCCTTGAAACTGAGGTTTGCAAGTTTTAAACTCGCGAAACATGAACATAATGCATATAATTTAAATTCATTTCTATAAAATGAAGTGTTCTTGTCAAAATCTTAAAATATTGGTAATAAATAATAAGTTTCGTGGAATCTGTGATGGTGGTAATGTAAAAAAATGGGTGAAAGTGTGTTGAAGCCAACGAGTTTTTTGTGTTCCTTCCCGATTTGTGGCTAAACTACACAATGCACGGACATGTGATCAGTGACTAAGTTGCAGACGACCCCATGGACAATATGGTTCTAATGTATGATTTTTCGATATAATCACTACATCCACCCAAAAAGGATGCTGACATTTTAAAGCCCGATTTTTGGTGTTTTTTGAATTTTTCTTGTAATTAGGACGCGCATCCAAATAATGGACTAAACTAATTATAGGATTGTAAAACCCGTGATTTTGCTTCGTTTAGTGTATATCTCATGAATGTGCTCACCGTAGCTTCTTTGCAATTGGGATCCAAAGACGAAAATTTGGTGCGTAAATTTTTATAAAAAAAAAACAATATTTGAATCTAAAATGAAGAAAGTCCATTCAAATTCCCCGCGTGATTTTAGTTTTTACGTGCCGAATCTAATGTTCGATTCCGCACAATAAAACGGCGGATATAGGTACCTTGAATGTGGGAAAAACTGCAAAAACTTATTTTGACAAATTCGCTTATATAATCGCGTTTTTCTTCGAATTTCACATACATTCATTCTTATGTTATCATATTCGCGAATCTGTGGGAAAATAGGTCAAAAATATATCGATACGCGAATAATGTGATTTGACTATTTGTGAAGAAATTCGCGAATTACAACAAATAGGAATTCATTTAATTTATGTTTGAACAATATTTAAAACGGCTATAACTTTTGTGCGCAGCGTCCGATTTTGAGAACGCGAACAGATTTCGAATCAGCATATTTTCCTTAACCTATGTACCAAAAATTATAAATGTGCTCGCAAAAAAATTTTGCAAAAAAATTTTTTTATGCAATTTTAAATGAATTTTGTAATTTCCCATATATATTTTCATCCAATTTTATGTAAATGAGGCACCAAAGTCCATATATATCTTTCGATGTGCACGAAATTTGGTTTAGGGTACTAAATTAGATCCAGAATAATATGTGACATGTTTCGAGAAAATCGGTTCAGATTTATATATAGCTCCCATATATATTTCGTCCGATTTTATGTAAATGGTGCACCAAAGTCCCTATATATCTTTCGATTTGCACGAAATTTGGCACATCGTACTGAATTAGGCCTAGAATGATGTGCGCTAAGTTTCG
>NW_026883982.1:0-54547 GCF_032173495.1 Musca vetustissima
TACACCTCATTTCACGAAATTTAACACTCATCGTTCTAGAATTAATTCAGTACGCAATGGCAAATTTCGTGCAAATCCAAAGATATATATGGGGACTTTGGTGCACTATTTACCTTAAATCGGACGAAAATGTATATATGGAAGCTATATCTAAATCTGAACCGATTTTTCCCAATTTCAATAGGGTTCGTCATTGGGCCAAATAAATGATCTGTGCCAAATTTCATACAATTCGAATCAAAGTGATTCTATGCATATTCTCAAAGGAACAATGTGTCTATCTCGTTTCCTTTCGCCTATTACAAACATATGCACAAGGACATAATACCCTGCACCAAGGTATAGCTTAGATGGTTCCTCAAAAATAATATTTAAACCAGTGAGCGGAGCAGTATAGTCGGACGGGGCCGACCATATGATCCACGAAAATATAACATTCTGTGGTCCTATATTCTGAGCTTGGGCAATATTTCGCGATATTTGCACCCTCTTGACCGTCTAGAGGTCAACAAATATTACTAATATTCAGTACAGCCCTTCTAATTACTTGTGCAGATTTCCTTCACCGTAAGCTGTTTTGTGACGCTTAGCTTTCAATTATATTTACAAAATCCACTCCTATATAGCTTAGGTGGTTCCTCAAAAATAATATTTTCAAAATCCACGCCTATATAGCTTAGGTGGTTCCTCAAAAATAATATTTACAAAATCCACGCCTATATAGCTTAGATGGTTCCTCAAAAATAATATTTACAAAATCCACGCCTATATAGCTTATATGGTTCCTCAAAAATAATATTTACAAAATCCACGCCTATATAGCTTAGGTGGTTCCTCAAAAATAATATTTACAAAATCCACGCCTATATAGCTTAGGTGGTTCCTCAAAAATAATATTTACAAAATCCACGCCTATATAGCTTAGATGGTTCCTCAAAAATAATATTTACAAAATCCACGCCTATATAGCTTATATGGTTCCTCAAAAATAATATTTACAAAATCCACGCATATATAGCTCGGACGGTTCCTCAAAAATAATATTTAAAAAATCCACGCATATATAGCTTGGATGGTTCCTCAAAAATGATATTAAAAAAATCCACGCTTAGATAGTTCTAAATGGTATTATCACGAATAACCCTCCCTCCCTGCTGCTTTAAAATTCCATAACAAAAATATTTTGAAAATAAAAACTCAATGCCGTTGAACTCCAAAACGGGTTATAATTTCAGCTTAATTGCAAAATCCCATAAATTGCGTACAAAACTACCCACACAAATAAAACTGTTGCTATGATTTCAGTATCCTGGCATGCTTACGAACCATTATATAAGGTTATTAAAGAGAGTATTGAGTATTGGCATAAGCACTTATTTATACCAGTTGCGACAAAAACAAACAAAAAGTCTAAAAGTTAAAAATACCCAAAAAAAAAAAATCCAATACATTTTCCACATCTATATTTCAAGTGTCATTGAAGTCAGAAACGTAGGGTGGGAAAATGTGAAAGCATTATACAGATTGATGAAAATTAAGGAAATGCTTTATTTTACAGTATATATCTGTAATAGCTTATCATTGCGCAATTTTTCAATTTAAAACTTATTTCTTTTTTAACACCCTTTTCCAACTACGCCCATGAAAACCGACAAACTATACGTTTGCAATAAAAGCAAAGAAATATTTCATTCGCACTGTTGACTTTTTGCCAATGTGAGAAAAACAAAACTGAATTTTAAAATGAAAACAGATTTGCCGAACACCACCAGACAATATTGTGTTGGCACACACTCTGCAATAGAAATTGAAAGCTACAAAAAGTGAAGCTAAGTCACTTTCCAAAAAACATGGCAGAGTAATAACACCAAAACGAAAAAAATACCCTCCCGAAATTGAGTTGTTTGCCAAAGGCTTTAAATGGCTTTGTCGTTACGAATAAAAATTCTTGTTACAAAGTGCAAAAAAAAAAAAAAAACAATAACAACCAGAACAACGTCAAAACAAATACAACTTTTCCCAACTTCGTTACCAGGATGGTGTATTTCTTTGCCACGTTTATTTATCTTGGCAAAGAGTTCCGTTCCATTGTCAATTATTTGCATAATATTGTGTTATCTCTCATCAGCAAACTTAAATCAAGCAGGATTTTGTAATCCCATTTAAGCACGCTGAATACTACAGGTATGTTGCAAGCGAACAGGATATAAAGGAACGTTTATCTTGTATTTCATTTTTCTTGTTTCTTACAATAAACTTCAAGTCAATATTTACAAATGGCATGGCTGTAGAATATTACCATAATATAGGAATTTGTTTGTAGTTGTTTTTTTTCTGAAAGTCAACTTTAATAAGAATTAAGAGCATTTACTTAGGTGAATATTATTTTTAAATAAAATATAAGGAATTTATAAAAATATTTAGAAAACATGAGCACAAATTTGTGTACGTGAAGTAGTGCTACAGCAAGTAACATATGACATGAACCTTCAAAATACCTTACATAGATTGGAAACGATATACAAAAAACCTTTAACATGCGAAAAAGAACCTTGAACATTTCGAAAGGACCTTGAAGATAGCGAAAATGAACCTAGAACGGATCGAAAGGTATGGGAACAATACAGAAACATAAACTGTTATTGAAAATGTTCTGTAAATGTTGATAATTCATTTAAATCCCGGAATGCCAGATTACGAACACTTCTTAATCCACAAAGTAAGACAAAATATGAATGTGAAATCGGATGAAAATATATATGGGAGCTATATCTAAATCTGAACCGATTTTCACGAAACTTTGCACACATCATTCTAGAGTTAATTTAGTACGCTTAGTCAACTTTAGTGCAAATCGAAAGATATATAGGGACTTTGTAACACAATTTACCTTAAATCGGACGAAGATATACATGGGAGCTATATCTAAACCTGAACCGATTTTCACGAAACTTGGCAGATATCATTTTAGATTTTATTAATTACGCTGTGCCAAATTTCGTGCAAATCAAGAGATTTCCAGGGACTTTAGTGGACTGTTACCTAAAATCGGGCGAAGCTATATATGGGAGCTATATCTAAATCTGAACCGATTTTCACGAAACTTGGCAGACATCATTCTAGACCTTATTCAGTACGCTATGCCAAAATTCGTGCAAGTGAAAATATTTCCAGGAACTATAATGGACTATTTACCTAAAATCGGGGGAAGCTATATATGGGAGCTATATCTAAATCTGAACCGATTTTCACGAAACTTGGCAGACATCATTCTAGACCTTATTCATTACGCTATGCCAAAATTCGTGCAAGTGAAAATATTTCCAGGAACTATAATGGACTATTTACCTAAAATCGGGGGAAGCTATATATGGGAGCTATATCTAAATCTGAACCGATTTTCACGAAACTTGGCAGACATCATTCTAGACCTTATTCATTACGCTATACCAAAATTCGTGCAAATGAAAAGATTTCCAGGGACTTTGGTGCACCAATTCTCTAAAATCGGACGAAAATATATATGGGAGCTATATCCAAATATGAACCGATTTTTCCCAATTTCCCAATAGGGTTCGTCCCTAGCCCAAATAAATGAGCTGTGCCAAATTTCATCCAATTCGGGTAATAAATGCGACCTGCACTTTGTTTACAATTTAACATGGACAGACGGACGGACATACGGAAATTGACTTAGAAAGTGATTCTATGCATATTCTTAAAAGGAATCATGGATCTATCTCGATTATTTTTGCTTGCTACAAACATATGCACAAAGACGTAATACCCTGTACCACCGTGTGGTGAAGGGTATAATGAAATTTCAGGACGCTGTGCAAAATTTTCTCTCAATCGGACAAAAATCGCCAGTATGGTGCACCATTTACCTAAAATTGGAGAAAACTATATGGGATATATTTAAATCTGAACGATTCCAACAAAACTTCGCATACATCAATCTAGACCTAATTCAGTGCCCTATGAAAAATTCTGTCTCAATCGGACAAATATTGACAGTATGGTGTCCCATTTACACAAAATCGGACGAAAATACATGTGGGAGCTATATCTAAATCTGAACCAATTGCAAAAAAACTTCGCGGACGTCAATCTGCAGTTATTTCAATACGGATGTCAACCTGTTGTAACATCAATACGCTTGAAAATTTTTCTCTCACCCGAACAAACATTGACAGTATGGTGTACCATTTACATAAAATTGGAGGCAACTATATATCAGAGTTATATCTAAATCTGAACCGATTCCAACAAAAGTTCGCATACATCAATCTGCGCCTAATTCAATAAGCTGTGCAAAATTTTGTTTTAATCGGACAAATGATGGGAGTATAGTGCTCCATTTACTTTAAATCGGGCGAAAATATATATGGGAGCTATATCTAAATCTGAACCGATTCCTTTGCATACATAAATTTGGACCTAATTCAGTACTCTGTGCAAAATTTTGTGCCAATCGGCCTAAATTTGACTCTTTGGTGTTCAATTCACATAAAATTGGACGAAACTATATATGGGAGCTATATCTAAATCTGAACCGATTTCAATGAAACTTGGCATATATCAATCTAAACCTAAGACAGTACTCTGGGCAACATTTTGTCTAAATCGGACTAAGATTGGCAGTATGGTGCTACATTTACATAAATTCGGACGAAATTATACATGGGAGATCAAAATATGAACCGATTTTCAATAATTTCAGTAGCGTTCGTCCACGGGGCAAATAAATAAGCTGTGCAAAATTTCATCCAATTCGAACTTTGTACTTTGTTTACAGTTTAACATGTTCAGACAAACAGAAGGACGGACATGCATAAATCGACTTAAAATTTGATTCTATGCATATTCTCAAAAGGAACCATGCATCTATCTCGCTGTAATTTTCGTTAAAATCGGTTCAGATATCGATATAGCTCCCGTATATATTCTCGTCCGATTTAAGGTAAATGGTGTACCAAAGTGCACGAAATAGGGCATAGCATAGTGTTAAATTTCGTGAAAGTCGGCTAAGATTTATACATAGATCCCGTATAAATTTTCGTCCGATTTTATGTAAATGGTTCACCAAAGTCTCTATATATCCTTCGATTTGCACTAAATTTGGTATAGCGTATAGAATTAAGTCCATAATGATGTGTGGCACGTTTCGTGAAAATCGGATCAGATTTCGATATAGCTCCCATATATTTTTTCGTCCGATTGCAGGTAAATGGTGCACCAAACTCCTAATGTTTGTCCGATTAACACGAAATTGGTGCAGATGCCGCTATAGGTTCGAACGGGTTTCTGATTGAAATTAATTTTTGAACAGAGCGGCCAATAGAACCAATTTGGTTGAAATACGTGTGAAAAATATCGAAATTTTGGTTGTAACTTTATTTGGGGGACTACCCTAAATGGTGGACCCATTATTGATTATTTTCCCTACATCAAATTTGGGTGCCCAAAGGATTGGATATTGGGGGTTAACGTTATATAGTGGTTATACCAAAACGTGGTCCAATATATGACATTTTCAATATCGATTCCAGATCTTCTATATATCAGATTTTTTTCTAATCAAGAATATAGTGTCATAGTGTCTCCCATAAAAATTTTCACGAAATTACAAATTTAATATACACTTCGGCTTCAAGTCTTCAGTTTTAATGACAAATCTTAATATATAAACCAGTAAGGAAAGTAGTAAAGTCGGACGGGGCCGACTATATGATACCCTTCACCACTATGGGTATATTAAACAGGACTATTAACATAAAATTGGATGAAAAAAAATATGTGATATTTACCTAACTGTGAATCTACCTAGATCTATCCATAAAGTATGTCAGTCGACTTCAAACAAGTATAAAGAGGTCATCCGTTGGGCTATGTCGGTACTTCTAGAAAACGCAACAACGTAATTCTATGCTCAATACGTTGTTCAAAATTTGATGTCAATCTGACTAACATGAGGAGTTTGATGCCCAATTTACTTGAAATCGGGCGAAAATATATATGGAAGCTCTATCCAAATATTAAGCGATTTCAAACAAACTTGTCACAGGTTAGGTTGTACTAATTTCAGAACGTTTTGTTTCTATTGGTTCCTTAGTACACCAATTACTTAAAATCAATCTATAATAAAATGGAGCTATATCTAAATCTGGACCGATTTTCACGAAACAAGGCAGACATCATTCTAGGCTCAATTAAGTATGTTATGCCAAATTTTGTGCAAATCGAAGGATATATAGGGACTTCGGAGCACCATTTACATGAAATCGGACGAAACTATATATGGCAGCTATATCTAAATCTTGACCTATTTTCACGAAACTTGGCAGACAGTACGTTATGCCAGATTTCGTGCAAATCGAAAGATATATAGGGACTTTGGGGCACTATTTACATGAAATCGGACGAAACTATATATAGTAGCTATATCTATATCTGGACCGATTTTCTCCAAACTTGGCAGACATCACTCTAGACTTAATTCAGTACGTTATGCCAAATTTCGTGCAAATCGATAGATATATAGGGACTTTGGAGACCCATTTACCTTAAATCGGACGAAAATATATTTGGGAGCTATATATAAATCTGAACCGATTTCCTCGAAACTTGGTACACGTCATTCTTGACCTAATTCAGTACTTTATGCCAAACTTCGTGCAAATCGAAAGATATATAGGGACTTTGGAGACCCATTTACCTTAAATAGGACGAAACTATATATGGGATCTATATCTAAATCTGGACCGATTTTCTCGAAACTTGGCAGACATCACTCTAGGCTTAATTCAGTACGTTATGCCAGATTTCGTGCAAATCGAAAGATATATAGCGACTTTCGTGCACCATTTACATGAAATCGGACAAAACTATATATAGTAGCTATATCTAAATCTGGACCGATTTTCTCGAAACTTAGTAGACATCATTCTAGGCTCAATTCAGTACGTTATGCCAAATTTCGTCCAAATCGAAAGATATATAGGGACTTTGGGGCACCATTTACATGTAATCGGAAGAAACTATATATGGGAGCTATATCTAAATCTGGACCGATTTTCACGAAACTTGGCAGACATCACTCTAGGCTTAATTCAGTACGTTATGCCAAATTTCGTGGAAATCGAAAGATATATAGGGACTTTGGGGCACCATTTACATGAAATCGGACGAAACTATATATGGGAGCTATATCTATATCTATATATATAATTCTGGACCGATTTTCACGAAACTTGGCAGACATCATTATAGACCTAAATGATTAGGCTGTACCAAATTTCGTGCAAATCGAAAGATATTTAGGGGCCGTTTACATTAAATCGGTTAAATATATATATGGGAGCTATATCTAAATCTGAACCGATTTTTCCCAATTTCAATAGGGTTCGTCCTTGGGCCGAATAAGTGACCTATGCCAAATTTCATCCAATTCGGATCATAAATGCGACCTGTACTTTGTTTACTATTTAACATGAACGGACAGACGGACGGACGGACATGCATAAATCGACTTAGAAAGTGATTCTATGCATATTCTCAAAAGGAACCATGTGTCTATCTCGTTTCCTTTTACCTGTTACAAACATATGCACAAAGACATAATACCCTGTACCACAGTGTGGTGAAGGGTATAAAGAGAGTAATGATGGGTGAGTGAGTGTCTGACAGATCATCGCCCAAACGAAACGGCTGAAGCTAGAAGCTTGAATTTTGGATTGTGGGTTGTTGTTGGGTACGAAGGGTACGAAGTGTACGAAAAGTACTAAAAATGTGTTAGGCAAACTGGTAGAGCTAGAATTCTGAAATGTGGAATGTGTGTCACTGAAGGAAAATTAGAGAGATGTGCAAAATGGTGTTTGAAAATTCGACTTGTAAGTGTACGAAAAATTATGATTAATGTTGGAGTATCCATTTAGTTTTGGAAATTCGTACTTATGAGTACAAAAACTACTAAAAACTACTACATTTTTAATTACATTAATGTTTAATCATGAAACTTTTTTTAAGCTCGTAACTATTTATGTGTATGAAAAGTACCAAATGGCACTAAATTTAGTACAATTTGGATGAACGGCTAGAACTGGATATATGGAATTAAGATTATTTATTTATGCGAATTGTGTTGAGTGGAGCTAAATGTGTAACCTGTAGGTATTTGCTAAAATATTTAATTGAAATTCTGATCACTTTTGAATCTGTATAATGGAAATTTAAAGATATCGGAAAGTAGTGCTTATTAAATGTAGGAATAGAGGTGAAATTCGGAATTATAGTACAACAAATTTTACAGTATTCATGATTTCCATATAAATTTTTATTTAGTTGTTTTGCAGTCCCTTTCCGCATAAAAAGTAGCATATACTTCGCTAATTTCTGAATATTTTCCAAGAGTTGGAGTACCGCAATATATTCTTGATCAGAATAAAACTCTATGTCGATTAACGCATGTCCGTCTGTTGAAATCACGATAGAGAACGCACAGACATTGATAATACTCCGAGGATGTTTGTTATTGCAAATAAAATATATGGTACCCAATAACGTTACCCCATAATATTTGGTATTTTGAGGATTTGGATACGTTTTCTGTAATTACTGGCTGTAATTTTGTATTTTGGGATCTCATTGTATATAATATCTCCGTACCAAAAATTATTAATATTGACCTAATTTTCAGGGTAGCCTACTTATAACAGTACTCCCCACCATTCAGTATTCTCGAGATTTTGCACAACATTTACATGGAATTGAACGAACTTCGAATGTGATCTTTATCTATATCTAAACCGACTAACATCAATCCCTACACATGTCATTCTGCAACCTATGCTAAATTTTGTAAATCGATTTAAAACAAACTTGACACACGCTATTCGGTATGCTGCACTGTTTAAAATTTAATCTCAATCAAACACCCATTGATTGTTTGGTGTACAATAAACATGAATAAGTCGAAATTATATATGGAATCCATGCTATATCTATATCTGCACCGATTTCAAGAAAACTTGCCAGAGGTTAATTTATATTAACTTCAGTGCGTGTCAATCGGTCTAACAAGAGGTCTTTAGTGCACCATTTACTTAAAATCGGACGAATATATATAGGAGGTGTTTGTAAATCGGATACGATTTTCACGAAACTTTGCACACATCGCTATACCAAAATCGAAAGATATAGGGGGCTTTGGTGCAGCATTTCCATAAAATGGGACGAAAACATATATGAGCTATATCTAAATCTGAAACGATTTTCACGAAACTTTGCACACATTATTCTAGTCGTGCAAATTAAACGATTTTCAGGGACTTTGGTGTACCATTTACTTAAAATCGGGCGAAACTATGTATGGAAGCTATATCTAAATCTGAACCGATTTTCACGAAACTTAGCACACATCATTGTCAATTTAATTTAGTGCGCTATGCCAATATTCGTGCAAATGTAATGATTTTCAGGGACTTTGGTGCACCTTTTACCTAAAATCGGACGAAAATGTATATGGGAGCTATATCTAAAGTGAACCGATTTTCTCCAATTTCAATAGGGTTCGTCCTTGGGTTAAACCATAAATGCGACCTGTACTTCGCTCACAAAAATACATGTACGGACGGACAGACGGACATGCATAAATCGACTCAGAAAGTTATTCTATGCATATTCTCAAAAGGAACCATGGGTCTATCTCGATTCCTTCTGCCTGTTACAAACATATGCACAAAGACATAGTACCATGTACCACAGTGTGGTGAAGTGTATAAAAATATCGGAACAACTCTAGTTTAGTAAAAACGATCAGATTTTTCTGAAATTTTTTCCAGAGGTAGGTATTTTTACACTAACTATGGGGATATCTTTTTTCTTGGGGGACATACCCGGTTACCCGGTTATTTGACCCGGGAGTTCGGGTACGGGTACCCGGTTATATCCGGATCCGGTTAATATAATATTGGTATCATTTTAAAGGTTATAAAAATACCTTTCCATTGAGTGGTAATATGATGGGGTTATCTCAAACCATTTTCTGGATATAGTCAAAAAACTAGGTTTTGGTCCCCGATTTTTTTGAAAAACTTCCTAAAAGTCGAACTTGGGTCCATTATAGTCCCTCTCCAAACAAGACCCAAATGATAGACCACGATTTGCCATTTCCAAAATGGTGCGATATGTGGCTGTATCTGTTGTGGATCAAAAGATATGGGCCTTAGAACCCTATAAAAACAAGGAAAATCTTTCTACATGACAGAATCTGCTTTTAAATAGCATTGTGTTTTTTGGGTGACCGGCCTTCGGCCGGGGATTTAAGACTTTCTCCTATGGCTATATCTCCAAAATGGTTTGAGATATCATATTACCATTCAATGGAAAGGTATTTTTATAACCTTTAAAATGATACCCATATTATATTAACTGGATCCGTAGAACCGGATATAACCGGGTACACGTACCCGAACTTCCGTGTCAAATAACCGGATAACCGGGTACGTCCCCCAAGAAAAAAAGATATCCCCATAATTAGGGTAAAAATACCTACCTCTGGAAAAAATTTCAGAAAAATCTGATCGTTTTTACTAAACTAGAGTTAAGCCAAAATATCTCATTTTTTTATAGAATTCAAATCATCTTTTTCTCGCGTATTTTTCGTTATGTTCAATGTCATATCATAACATAAGTTTTCCCTAATTTTAGATATTTTCATTGTCGGAGGGTGGAGAGTAATAAAAGTTTGGCCATGCCGAACTTAACTTTATACCAAACATATGCCTATATGAAAATTTATTTTTCTTTGACAACATTTTTACCCATCAATAACCTGAAACACCAATTTATGGGAATTTCGGCTGGAAAATGTCCTTTAGAATATCAAAATATCTAAAAATGACCGGAACTTTTTATGTTAGGATTAATGCAAATGCCAAATTAAATCCAATTTTACAAACCCGTCGTTTGGAAAATTCTTCTGTCTGAACATGGTATTGGCAGTGCGCTTAGGACCATCAGTATACTTAAATGGGTAAACGACTGCACATATCAGTCATGTCAAAATATTTTGGAAATTTTATTTGAAGATGTTTCTCATACTCCTTCGGTTGGAAAATGGGTCTAAAAACTTAAAACCAAAACCAGTAAGGAAAGCAGTAAAGTCGGACTGGGCCGACTATATGATACCCTTCACCACTTTGGGTATATTTGAAAAGACGTCGCCTTTTTGAAGGAATTTTGACATGAAATTGAACGAACTTAAATATGTGATTTTTATGTTTTAAGTTTAGAGTCGTGTGCGCACAACGGGATAGATTTGTGTAAATCACTTTAAAGCAAACTTGATACACGCTATTCGGTATGATGCACTGTTTAAAATTTAATCTCAATCAGACACCTATTGATTAGTTGGTACACAATTAACATAAATAAGTCGAAATTATATATGGAAGCTTCGATATATCTATATCTGAACCGATTTGAAGCATATTTGCCAGAGCTTAATTTATATTAATTTCAGTATGTTGTGTCAATCGGCCTAGCTATGGCTCATTAGTGCACAATTTACATAAAATCGCTTTGCCAAAATTCGTGCAAATCAAATAATTTCCAGGGACTTTTTGCACCGTTTACCTAAAATCGGGCGAAACTATATATGGGAGCTATATCTAAATCTGAACCGATTTTCAAGAAACTAAGCACACATCATTCTAGACCTAGTTCAGAAGGCTATACCAAATTTCGTGCAAATCAAAGGATATATATTGACTTTGGTACACCATTTGCCTAAAACCGGGCGAAACTATATATGGGAGCTATATCTAAATCTGAACCGATTTTCACGAAACTTAGCACACGTCATTCTAGACGTAATTCAATACGCTTTGCTAAAATTCGTGAAAATCAAATGATTTTCAGGGACTTTGGTGCACCATTTACCTAAAATCGGGCGAAACTATATATGGGAGCTATATCTAAATCTGAACCGATTTTCTCGAAACTTGGCACACATCATTCTGGACCTAATGCAGAACTACATGCCAAATTTCATGCAAATCGAAAGATATCTAGGGACTTTGGTGCACCATTTACCTTAAAAAGGACGAAACTATATATGGGAGCTATATCTAAATCAGAACCGATTTTCGAAACTTGGCACACATCATTCTGGACCTAATTCAGAACGCTGTGCCAAATTTCATGCAAATCGAAAGGTATATAGGAACATTGGTACACCATTTACATAGAATCGGGAAAAAAAATATATGGAAGCTATATCTAAATCTGAATCGATTTTCTCGAGACTTGGCACACATCATTCTGGACCTAATTCAGTACTCTATGCAAAATTTCGTGCAAATCGAATGATATATAGGGACTTTGGTGTACCATTTACCTTAAATCGGACGATACTATATATGGGAGCTATATCTAAATCTGAACCGATTTTCTCGAAACTTGGCACCCATCATTCTGCACCTAATTCAGTACTCTATGTCAAATTTGATGCAGATCGAAGGATATAGAAGGACTTTGGTGCCCCATTTACCTTAAATCGGACGAACCTATATATGGGAGCTATATCTAAATCTGAACCGATTTTCTCGACTCAGAAAGTGATTCTATGCATATTCTCAAAAGGAACCATGTGTCTATCTCGTTTCCTTTTGCCTGTTACAAACATATGCACAAAGACATAATACCCTGTACCACAGTGTGGTGAAGGGTATAAATATTGATTGATATATGGACTCTATATCAAAGCATAGACCATCCAAGAAACCGAAATTTCATCATCACCATACATGGGCGTTGACAAATAACATCTAAGTTGAATAATAATAAAAGGTCAAAGGAAACCCATCCTATTTCATAAAACACATTCTCAGCTTGTTAGTTTTCCTGGCGGTTGAATGGTATACAAAATTTGACAGTCATATATTGTAACACATACATATTTACATTACAGCATTTCCACCTTCGTTTGCGACATTTGTGTAAGCCGTGAGCATTAAATAACATTTCCGTCATTTTCGTATACGTATATTTCAAATTTTCAAGTGCTTGCCATTACAGACATCCTTTAAAAAATGTATGATACAAATAAAACATGTTCCTAAAATGAAATAAAACACAAATTCTCTGAGTATGTCCTTGCCGAAATGTATATGAAATGTTCTTAAATATTAAGTACGGATATATACTTTACTATTACATTTAGAACCTATAACCATTCAAGAATATTCCATTTAAATTGCTGGTCATAATTTTAACAATCGAAGTTCGGACGATTACAACATTCAAGACATTCCAACATAGTTTTAAGGAAAAATTTTCAGAAGAAATCAATTTTAGGATAATCGTTAAATGATTCTCTACAATTGTTATTAAACGTGAGGCACATTTTTTTTAAATGCGAATCCTCACTCACTAAGAAGAGTCCTCCCATACTTATCAGTTTATGAATGAAGAGCAACAAATTAAAACACTTGTATCGACATCTTCTATATAACTTGAGGAGGTAAACCAAAAAAGAATGGCGGACACTATCCCGAACTTTTTTTTTTAAATACATGGGTTTAAATTTTAGTAGTTTTCGACAATATTACTGATAACCGTATGAAAAATGTATAACAATTGTATTATTTGCCAAGCAAAAACCAGTAAGGAAAGTAGTAAAGTCGGGCGGTTCCGACTATATGATACCCTTCACTACTATGGGTATATTAAACAGGACTATTATCATGAAATTGTATGAAATAAAATATGTGATATTTATCTAAATGTGAAACGACCTAGATCTATCCATAAACATGTCATTCGTTTCTTACAATGGGACAAAAGTATGTAAATCGACTTCAAAAAAATATCAATAGTTAATCCATTGGGCTATGTCTCTACTTCTAGAAAACCCAACTACGTTATTCTATGCTCATTTTTGTACGTTGTGCAAAATTTGATGTCAATCTAACAAATATGAGGAGTTTGATGCACAATTTACTTATATATGGATGCTAAAATGAACCTATTTCAACGAAACTTGGTACAGGTTAGGTTATACTAATTTCAGTACGTTTTGTTCCTATCAGATATATATTTGTTCCTTGGTGCGTCAATTACTTAAAATCAATCTATAATATAAGGGAGCTATATATAAATATATACCGATTTCCTCGAAACTTGGCAGACATAATTCTAGGCTCAATTCAGTACGTAATGCCAAATTTAGTGCAAATCGAAAGATATATAGGGACTTTGGTGCACCATTTACAAGAAATCGGACGAAACTATATATGGGAGCTATATCTAAATCTGGACCGATTTTCTCGAAACTTGGCAGATATCATTCTAGGCTCAATTCAGTACGTTATGTCAAATTTCGTGCAAATCGAAAGATATATAGAGATTTGGTGCACAATTTACATGAAATCGGACGAAACTATATATGGGAGCTATATCTTAATCTGGACCGATTTTCACAAAACTTGGCAGAACTCACTCTAGGCTCAATTCAGTACGTTATGCCAAATTTCGTGCAAATCGAAAGATATATAGGGACTTTGGTGCACAATTTACATAAAATCGGACGAAACTATATATGGGAGCTATATCTAAATCTGGACCGATTTTCACGAAACATACCAGACATAATTTTATGCTCAATTCAGCACGTTATGCCAAATTTCGTGCAAATCGAAAGATATATAGGGACATTGGTGCACCATTTACATGAAATCGGACGGAACTATATATGGAGCTATATCTAAATCTGGACCGATTTTCACGAAACATACCAGACATAATTTTATGCTCAATTCAGTACGTTATGCCAAATTTCGTGCAAATCGAAAGATATATATGACTTTGGTACATCATTTATATTAAATCGGACGAAAATATATATGGGAGCTATATCTAAATCTGAAATTATTTTCTCGAAACTATGCACACATCATTCTAGGCTCAATTCTGTACGTTATGCCAAATTTCGTGAAAATCGAAATATACATAGGGACTTTGGTGCACAATTTACATGAAATCGGACGGAACTATATATGGGAGCTATATCTAAATCTGGACCGATTTTCTCGAAACTTGGCAGACATCACTCTAGGCCCAATTCAGTACATTGTACCAAATTTCGTGCAAATCGAAAGATATATAGGGACTTATGTGCACAATTTACATGAAATCGGTCGAAACTATATATATGGACCGTTTACATTAAATCGGTTAAATATATATATGGGAGCTATATCTAAATCTGAACCGATTTTTCCCAATTTCAATAGGGTTCGTCCTTGGGCCGAATAAGTGACCTATGCCAAATTTCATCCAATTCGGATCATAAATGCGACCTGTACTTTGCTCACAAAAATACATGGACAGACAGACGGACAGACGGACGGACGGACATGCATAAATCGACTTAAAAAGTGATTCTATGCATATTCTCAAAAGGAACCATGGGTCTATCTCGTTTCCTTTTGCCTGTTACAAACATATGCACAAAGACATAATACCCTGTACCACAGTGTGGTGAAGGGTATAATAAAACGACACCCCAAGTAATAGAAAAGAAAACAAATCTTTTTTAAGTTAACGGTCATTTAATAAACCTAAACCGTAAATAAATATCATCTGTTCAATTTCTTTCTCTCCTTTCCTTTTTTGATATCACATAAAGTAAACACTCCTCTATATAAACCCTTGAACAAATTTTGCTTTAACCAGAACTTTCGAATGTTCTATAAACAAACTGTTCATTACTCATCATTAGTAACACATATAGCTTAATTTTTTGTGGGCACACGCACACATACTGCCCGGAAGTACGTACATCTGCACTAAAATATAACGCGTATACTAAATTATGAATAATCCAGCAAACATTCGCTTGTGAAAAATTAACTTCAGAGAAAAACAGTTTGCCAAAATATTATAAATTTTTCTTTCCGCTTATATTACATCGAAATATTTGGCTAAGGCCTCATATATGTAGGCTCAATGGCTTTCTCAGCCCGACTATATAGGCTCCCTGGTCATTCAAGCTCGTTTATATAGACTCCCTGGCTCTTCTGTATAAACTCCTTGGTTCGTCTGTATAGACTCCTTGGCCATTCAGCTCGCCTATATAGAAACCCTGCCAGGTCAGTTCGTTCATATAGTCTTTATGGCCCTTCAGCTCGTCTACATAGACTTTCTGGCCGGTCAGATCGCCTATATAGACTCCTTGGACCGTCAGCTCGTCTATATAAACTCCGTGACCTTCAGCTTGCCTACATAAACTCTCAGCTCGTCCACACATACTCCCTGAACCGTCAGCTTGTCTATGTGGACTCCCGGTTCTTCAGATCGTCTATGTAGGCACCGTGGCCCTTCAGCTCGCCTATATAGACTACCTGACACGTCAGCTGGTCTATATAGACTACCCTGCGCTTTAGCTCGTCTGTATAGACGCCCTGGCCCTTCAGCTCATCTATATAGACTCCTCGTCCCTTCAGCTCGCCTTGGACCGTCAGCTCGTCTATATAGACTGCCTGGATCGTCAATTTTTCTACACAGACTCTTTGGCTGGTCAGCTCGTCTACAAGAATTCCCTGGACAATCAGCTCGTCTATAGTAACTAATTGGCCCTTCTGCTCGTCTATGTAGACTCCCTGGCCCTTCAACTCGTCTACATAGACTTCCTGGCCCTTCAGATCGTATATATAGACTTCCTGGCCCTTCAGCTCGTCTATATAGACTTCCTGGCCCTTCAGCTCGTCTATATAGACTCCCCGGCACTTAAGCTCGTCTATATAGACTCCCTGGCCCTTCAGCTCGTCTATAGAGACTCCCTGGCCCTTCATCCCGTCTATATAGACTCCCTGGCCCTTCAGCTCGTCTATAGAGACTCCCTGGCCCTTCAGCTCGTCTATATAGACTCCCTGGCCCTTCAGCTCGTCTATAGAGACTCCCTGGCCCTTCAGCCCGTCTATATAGACTCCCTGGCCCTTCAGCTCGTCTATAGAGACTCCCTGGCCCTTCAGCTCGTCTATATAGACTCCCTGGCAATTCAGCTCGTCTATATAGACTCCCTGGCCGGTCAACTCGTTGATATAGACTACCTGGCCCTTCATTTCGTGCAATACTGCCCGGCTCTTTAGGTCATCTATGTAGATATCATGGCCCTTCTGCCCGATCTATGTAGACTTCCCGGCGCTTTAGCTCGTCTGTATAGACTTCTTGGCCTTCAGGTCGTCTATATAGATGTTCAGCTCATGTAGCATGTTTATGTAGACTCTCTGGTCCTTCAGTTCGACTGTACAGACTACCTGGTTTTCAACATTCCTATAGATACTCCCGCTGGTCTATATAGAATCCAAGGCCCGTCAGCTCGTTTTTCCAATAATTGTCGCGGCTGTAAGAGAGGATTTTTAAAACAAAAAAGTCTTGTTTTTCCTGATATGCAACTCCTTTAATGAAATTTCCATTTAAAACTTATATATGATCCTACAGGCCAATAGGAAAATAAATAAGCGCGCAAAAAACTAATTTTCCCCTAATGTTATCTTGGTTAATATACGAAATTTTTATTTTACTTCCCCGTAACATTCAATTTGTTTTGCTTTGGCTACATTAAAGCTGTACATATATATCTAACAATGTCTATAAACATTCCATCGATGTGCCATGCAATTTAGTGGCATGGTATGGTGTGCGCACATATGGTGGTCTGACGATGCCACATATTTTTTTATAGCCGCAGGCATCATCATAATATGTTCATGCATTTGTAACGTTATCATGGATAGTGATAGGACAATTGTCTACTCCTAATACCGATCCACGCACACCCCTCTACATCCACGAATCGGTAGCAACTAGAGCTGTTGCTACCAAATAAAGCACTGTGTTTTCCGGCTCAGCTCTTAGATTGTGGAAACAAATATCATCAGCTCAGGCGAAGAAGTGTAGTGTTAGTGAAAAAACGCACACTCTCTCACACACACACACTTACACAATGATAGCAACAGTAGCATATACACTCTCGTTTGTAGTCTCTAACAATTCGAATAATGCCACTAAACAATTCTGGCTATGGCTATTTATGTTCATGTATGTGGGTGCGTGTGTATGCATTGTTGTATATACACATATTGGATATGTGTGTTAGTTAAAGTATATACCAGAAAAGCAAAAACAAAAATTAATGTACATTTTTTTGTTTCCTATGAAGACTTGAAGAGGAATACACACTACCATCGAATGGCATACGGAGGAGTCGAAGCGTGGCAGTAACAACTTGTTTATGGCCTTGAGCTGAATTCCTAAGAATGCAACAACGGCAAAAACAAACAAATCAGACATTAAAGTTAAGGACTTGGCTTTAAGATTTCTTTTTTTATCGTTGAAATGTAGAAAAACCGTAAAGAAACCTCTATTAAAGCAATTTATGCCGATGGCTGTGAAATGCTTCTTAGAGGGTTGACGAAGTGGAACGAGATCGTTTAAAAGATAACAACAGAAGGATATTAATATTGGATCTATTTTCAGATAACGTAATGGAACGCTGTTCAGCTTGTAAATAAGAACTCTATTTTTTTAGCAAGTAACGGTTGATAGCAAATTGCCACGACATAGCCCCATTTAAGTTCGCTGGATCTTCAGCTAGTTTATGTAACGTCCTGACCCTTCTGCTCATCTATGCAGGCTCCCTCTTCTATGTATAATATCGACCTTCAGCTCGTCTATGTATACTACATTTCCCATTAGCTCAACTGCATAAGTTCCGGGTCTCTTCAGAATCGTCATCTTTCAACTCTTCTATAAATGTTATCTCTCTATAGCTTGCATATCCTACAGATAATCTATTTAAATTTCCTGATCCTTCTGCTACCTGTCTTTCAGCTCATCTAAATAGACTACATGGCTCTACGACTAGTCCCTTTTATTATTTATTATAGTTTATGTAACCCCCCGACCCTCAGCTCGCCCAAGTAGACTACCTGTACCATTAGTTCGACCACATATGTTCCGGGTCTCTTCAGAATTGTCAACTCCTTCTTTAAATCTTATCTCTCTTAAGCTCCCATGTCCTGCATATAATTTTTTTTAATTTTCTGGTCTTCCTGCTACCTGCCCCTTCAGTTCGTCTATATAGACAACCTGTCTTTGTAATTTGTATGTAAAAACTATATGATTTTCTGGTCAGCTTTATTGACTTGGTGACTCCACAGCTTAACTATGTAGAATCCCCGCCACTGCAGCTCGACCACATAAGCTCCCGGACCCTACAAGTTATCAATAAAGTGTCCCTATTTCTTTCATATATTTTTTCTGTAGCCCTTAAACTCGTTATGTAACCTCCCTGGTCTATAGTCCGTCTTTGCATGCCCCCCAACTCGTCTCTGCATACTCTCTAGAAATATTTTCTGTGTCCCTTGAAATAATCTCTAAGGCCCAGGGGGCCTTTATATCGACTCTGCACACTCCGTAGTCCTTTCAGCTCGTCTATGTCATTTTTTAATCCTTTTGCTCGTTTATACTGTAGATTCCATGGCCTTTTATTTATTCTATATAGAATTCGACAACCCTCAGATCGTATGTCGTCTGTATAGAATACCTGGCCAGTCAACTCGTCTATATAGAATCACCTCTTCAACTCTTTTGTATTTACTTTTTGGCCACCGGATCCTTCAGGACATCTGTATCGGATACCTGGCCAGTCAATTCGTATATATAGAAACCGTCAAACTTCGGCCTGCCTGCCCGTCAACTCTTTTATATTTAGTTCCTTGCTCTTCTGACCAGTCGCTCGTCGATAAACAGATTCTGGAGATTGTCTATATATCAAAATGGTCCTCCAGCTCGCAAATATTGACTACCTGGCATTTAAGTATTTGTCATGTGTGGACTTCATGACTTCCTGTATCTATCAGCTTTTCTTCCGAGCTCTTCTGACCAGTTGTCTCGTGTATGTAGACTCCCTGAGCCTTCAGTCTGTACAGATTCCCTGTTCATTCAAATATTCTATGATTACTCACTGGCCCTCGAACTTGTCTATACATACTCCCTAAACCTTCCAATTATTCTTAGCCTTCAGCTGTCTATTTGAAATCCCTAGTCGTTCATATAGACTGTCTAGCCCTTCAGCTCTTCTATGTAGATTCGTTTGTCCTTAAGATAATGTATATAGACTCCATGGTCTTCCAGGTCTCCTCATCCCTTCAAAACATTAATATAATTTTTCAGTGAACCTTCAGTTCTTCTATAAAGAGTCCCTGGTTGTCAAGCTTGCGTGTGAAGATGTATCGAGTTTTTGACTGCCTGACCCTTCAGCTCGTCTGTACAATGGAATCTGTCCCTCAAATCTACTATAGAGGCTCACTGGCCCTCGATCCTACCTATACATACTTCCTAACCCTTCAAATTGCCAATATATTATCTTCAGCCTTCAACTGGTCTATTTGACTTCCCTGATCATTCGAGTCGTTCAAATAGACTTCCTTTCCCTTCAGTTTTTCAATGCATACTCGTTTGTTCCTCAGCTAATTTTTTAAAGACTCTCTGGAATTTCAGGTCTCATGTATAGGTTTCAAATCCCTTCAACAAGTTTATATATATATTTATTTCTTCTTCTCTCAAGCTTGTCTGTAAAGTTTCCATAATTCTTCAGATTGTCTATATGGCACTTCAGCTGGTTTATATTAACTTTCTTGCATTTCCGATCCGATCAATATATATTCTCTTGGTCCTTCAGCTCACAAATATTGACTACCTGAGATTTCAAAAGCTCATATGTATCGACTTCTTAACTACCCATCTGCCCCATCATCTCTTCTACATTTACCTCCTGCTCTTCTGTCTGTAAAGATTTCCTGGTCGTTCAAGTCTTTTATGAAAACTCAATGGCCCAAAAACTTGCCTTTACATACTCCCTAATCTATATAATATCCTTAGCCCTTTAGCTGGTCTATTTGAACATACTGGTCTTTCGAATCGTTCATATAGACACCCTAGCCCTTCAGCTCTTCTATGCAGATTGGTTTCCCTTCAGACTCATCCCTTCAAGACTTTTATATATATTTTTCGGTGGACCTTAAGTTCTTCTGCAAATAGTGTCAATATTTTTCTGGACCTTTCAGCTGGTTTATATTAAATTCCTTGCTTTTCCGATCGTCAATACCTGTAATTTTAGAATTCGACACCCCTTAGCTCATATGTCTCGAAATTTTGACCACCCGATCCTTATAGTCATCTGTATCGCTAACCAGTCAACTCAAATTTTCTACTTATTACCCTTAGCCCTCCAGCTGTTCTATTTGAACTACCTGGTCCTTCGAGTCGCTCTTTTGGCCTTCAGCTATGGTCTTTCATGTATATCTTTTTTCTTCTATAAAGAGTCCCTGACTCTCGAGCTTATCTGTAAAGATTCTCTGATCCTTCTGATTGACCATATTTACTTCTTGGCCCTTCAACTATTTTGTATGAACTTCCTTGCATTTTATATCGTCAATATATACTCTCGTGGTCCTTTAGCTCGCTACCTGGCACTTGAGTTCTTCTATTTTAACTCTCTGGCCCCTGTTTACGTATACTTCTCATTCGTCAGATCTTCTGTAAAGACACTGCAGTATTGCCTGGCTCGTAGTCTCAATGGGACTTCAACTTGTTTATATGATACCGAGTCCCTTCAGCTCGTCCATATGGGCACCCTGGCCTTTAACTTTGGCACTCGATGTTGTTTGCTATAGGCTCAACTTCCCTCGTTCCATCCATAACTTTATTATATATTTAAATCAGTGAATATACCATCCATGCATAGCTGGCATATTTGCTGACATGTTGCCGCCAAACAATTTGCTTTTAAAACACTTTACAAAATACCTGCTTCATGTCGCCTCTATCACCTGAGGAGTTTTTCAGAAACATTAAATTTTTTGTGTAATTGGTGCATAGCTGCAAGACATTAGCAAATATTTTTTGCAACACTGAAACTTCATCGTCAACACCATGGCATTTCTTTGCCGTAGCCTTAGGCTGAGTGGATGCCACATCAGTGTCTCTGGATAATTGTGTGTCATTAACAGCTGAGTGGATGCTGAACTTGATGGTGGATTTTTGAAAGTTGCTCAAAAACTATAATTGCAGGGAGAAAATTCAATAAAACACATATGGAATTACACAAATGCATTAGAACATCTTTTTGAGGAAATTATTATATTTAGACAGAGTCAAAGGTAGGTAAAATAGGAAAAAATAGCACGAAGAAATAGATAAACCGATATAACCAGCCTAAAATGAGGACTCAAATATAATATTTTAGTATTTACAAATATAAGAATAACCAAAATATCATTGCAATCCCCCTTAATTATACCCTCCACCATAGTATGGAGGGTATATTAATTTTGTCATTCCGTTTGTAACTCATCGAAATATTCATTTCCGACCCTATAAAGTATATATATTCTTCATCAGGGTAAAATCGATCTAAGACGATCTAGCCATGTCCGTCCGTCCGAATTGGCTGTAATTTAGTATTTCGAGTTCTTAATAGGTTCCAAATCTCTCCACAAAAAATTATGAATATAGGTCCATTTTTTCGGATAGCACCCATATAAGGGTACCCCCAATTTTCGGTATTTTGGGGTTCTTGAGCGCGTTTTTCAACCGAATTTGCTGCAATTTGGTATTTTGTAGTCGTATATGGTAACAAATCTCCCTACCAAAAATTATTTATATTCGCCCCCTTTTTTGGGGGTAGTCCCCATATAACCTTTTATACCCTTCACCACACCCTTTTTATACCCTTCACCACACTGTGGTACAGGGTATTATGTCTTTGTGCATATGTTTGTAACAGGAAAAAATAATCGAGATAGACCCATGGTTCCTTTTGAGAATATGCATAGAATCACTTTTTAAGTCGATTTATGCATGTCCGTCCGTCCGTCTGTCTGTCTGTCCATGTTAAATTGTAAACAAAGTACAGGTCGCATTTATGATCCGAATTGGATGAAATTTGGCACAGCTCATTTGTTTGGCCCAAGGACGAACTCTATTGAAATTGGGAAAAATCGGTTCAGATTTAGATATAGCTCCCATATATATTTTCGTCCGGTTTAATGTAAATGGTCCTCCAAAGTCCCTAAATATCTTTTGATTTGCATGAAATTTGGCACAGCCTAATCATTTAGGTCTAGAATGATGTGTGCCAAGTTTCGTGAAAATCGGTTCAGATTTAGATATAACTCCCATATATAGTTTCGCCCGATTTTAGGTAACTGAGGTACCAAAGTCCCTTAATATCTTCCGATTTGCACGAAATTTGGTACAGCCTACTGAACTAGGTCTAGAATGATGTGTGCCAAGTTTCGCGAAAATCGGTTCAGATTTAGATATAGCTCCCATATATAGTTTCGCCCGATTTAAGGTAAATGGTGCACCAAAGTCCCTAAATATCTTTCGATTTGCACGAAATTTGGCACAGCATAATGAATTAGGTTTAGAATGATTTGTGTTAAGTTTCGTGAAAGTCGGTTCCGATTTAGATATAGCTCCCATATATAGTTTCGTCCGATTTAAGCAAAATGGTGTACCAAAGTTCCTATATATCTTTCGATTTCCACGAAACTTGGTACAGCGTACTGAATAAAGTCTAAAATGATGTGTGTTAAGTTTCGTTAAAATCGGTTAAGATTTAGATATAGCTCCCATATATATTTTCGTCCGATTTTAGGTAAATGGTGAACCAGAGTCCCTATATATCTATCGTAATTAACTTTGTATAACCTATAAGTTAGATATAAATGCTGCACCGAATTCCCCAGGTGGGTCCGATTGGTACAAAATTTTGCACAACTTATAGAAGTTTTTATGAAATAACGTGTGGCAAGTTTTGTTGAAATTAGTTAAGATGTAGATATAGTTCCTATATATAGTTTTGTCAGATTTTAAGTAAATTTTTCACCAAAGACCCAATGTTATATAGTTTATATAACCTAGCATGTGGAAAGTTTTATTGAAATCGGTTCAAATTTGGATAGAGCTATCATATTTTCTCCCGATTTTAACTAAATGATGCACCAAGAATTAAAAATGTGGCCGATATTCTGTGACAAGTTTCGATTAAATCGGCTTAGATTTCAATATAGCTTATATAAATATTTTCGTCCGATTTCAAGTAAATGGTACACCAAACTCCTCATGTTTATCAGATATGTATCCAAATAATCAACGGGTATCCGACTGATATATGCTTTAAATTGACTTACATAATTTTGTCCCATTGTAAGAAGCAACTCTATATCTGACCAAATGAAAAATTGAGTATAGGTTGCAGAAAGATATGGTTATGGGTTCTATTTCATTTTACTGATCCTTCACAATTGCGACGTCTATTAAGATTCATCTGTTGAATATACCCAAAGTGGTGAAGGGTATCATATAGTCGGCCCCGTCCGACTTTACTACTTTCCTTACTGGTTTTCTTTGATTTAAAAATAAAAAACATGGGTCTGTCGAATATTGGCAACCCTGTATATAAGAATAACCAAAATATCATTGCAATCTCCCTTAATTTTTCTCTTTTTTCCCAACCTCAACGGCGACATTATGCTCCTTAAATTTTCCATTTTATTTAATAGAAGGAAAAATGATGACAAAAGTATAATTTTCCATTCGATTCATTTGCTATTATTTATGAGGGTTCATCAACAAGCATAGATTCATCTAATTTATGATACAATTAAAGATGTCTGTCATTCTGTTTCAATTAAATTTCATTCTTAAATGTCAAGCCAACACAAAATTTTTGAAAATGAAAAAACAAATCACCTAACTCATAGACAATGGCCGATGGTAATGTGGCGCCATAATATTAACTAAAATTTAAATTTGAAGCCATAACTTAAAGTTATATTGAAATATTGATAATATTCGAATTTTTTAATTATAATGAATAACAATTTTTGCTGTTGATGAAAAATTATGATTATTGCCATGGGTTATAGTTCATTCATTTTGCTAATGGAGATAAATTGTGTTGGCCATGTATATTGTTTGCGATCAATATAATAAAAGTTGATTTATTTTAATTATCTTGTGAATGTAGATGTAGTATGTGTGTAAGGAGAGGGGATAGTGCTACGATAATAAAAACCAGTAAGAAAAGTTCAAAAGTCGGACGGGCCGACTATATGACACCCTTCACATACATACAAGAGATATTAATATCTACAATATCCTGTAGATAGAACAGACAGAGAATCTTTGGAGTATTATTAAGATGGAATCGGGCGAAATTAAGGGAACCCCCCATTCTCGATTTTAATTTTTCAAGATTTTCAATGGGCTGGTAAATCAATACCAATGCTTGTTAAGGTTTGTAACTTTGCACATATATAATTGAAGATTTAAAAGAGAAGAAAAATAATTTACAAAAAATTTTGTTGTTGTTTTTTGTAATTAAAGAAAAGTCCTTATTTTTGATGGCGGCACGATAACTCCTCACTGGAACATCGGAATCCGAAAATTCCAACTGTGTTAGAAAGAGTACATGTCTGGCTCTCGCTCTAAAATTAAGAAAACGGCGGACCTTTGAAAAAATATTTTTGGAAAATCGCCGATTTTTTACCAAAAACCAAGTTAAAAAATAAGGAAGATCTTCACCGATTGGCTTTATCCTAGTTCGTACGATAGCTATACACTCACAGAGAAACGTGTAAAAATTTGAAATCGATTGGGTTATTAGTTTTTGAGTTATCGTGCCCGCCATTCGCAAAAAAAATGTTTAGAGAAAAACGCGTTTAAAGTTTGAGAAGCCCTTTAGCCGTCACTTGATGCTGACACAATAAATCAGCTATACCTTCAAGAGTTCTTGAGATTTTCACTTGAAATTTTGTAGGGACATTCTTGAATTAGTGTAGATTCGAATTAAATCAAAAAAATTGATCTCGAGAATGCGGGGGTCCCCTTAAATACATTTTTCTTTCAAGCCTTATACAAATTTTTATTTTATAATTTTTGGTTTCTTAGAAATTTTAACTAATAGGTACATATGTAAACTTTAAAATAAATATACATCGACATACTTTAAGCTTGATAAATATATTTTATTACTGTTTTAATGGACGAAGTCAAAGTGTTCAAAACGGCCCCCCAGGGGGGCAGCTTTGAACAAGGGTTGGTATTTTTGAACGACATGTTTTTTTACAATGCTTATGTTCAAATATGTATGTTTTTTATTCATAGATATCAGAAATGTATTTATTAAAAAATATATACAAAAAGTTCCGAAAATTAAAAAATTCAAATCAAAATTTATTAAAACATAAGATGACTTAAAAATAACAAGTAAAAAAGCATTAAGTTCGGCCGGGCCGAACTTTGGATGCCCTCCACCATAGAAATACTGAAAAATTTTTGATATGAAAACATAGAGAAACTAAAAATATCACTACAATTCTTCCAATCGATTGTTGTAAATCAAATAGAAAATTTAGCAATTTCAACACCCTAACATGTTGACATATATTATTAATGCATGGTACGGGGAAACATGTGTATAAAATGCTGAAAATACTCCAATTTAGAGGGCAATATTATATATGAGGCATACAAAAGCGGGACCAATATTGACAACTTTGTGCAGAAATTAGCAACGTTGTGTAGGAATTAGCATTATATAAGGGGTTAGGCCTAATTAAGGGCCGATGTAGCTCAAGTTCCAAGCTAATATTTTAGTTTTGGTGGAGGGTATAAAAAGGGGTGAATATTAAAAAGGGGTGAATATTAATAATTTTTGGTGGGGAGATTTGTTACCATATACGACTACAAAATACCAAATTTCAGCGAATTCAGTTAAAAAACGCCCTCAAGAACCTTAAAATATCAAAAATTGCAAAATACAGCCAATTCGGTGAAAAAATCCAGTCAAAACCCCCCAAAAATGGAAATTGGGAGGTACCCTTATATGGGGGCCATATTTATATTTTTAGTGGGGAAATTTGGTACCCAATAAGAACCCAATGTACCGAATTTCAGCGAATTCGGTTGAAAAATGCGCGCAAGAACCTCAAAATACCCTTATATGGGAGCTATGCCTAAACGTGGATCGAACTTGACCTGCCTGCAGACAAAGGACGACTCTATGCAAAATTTTGGCGATCTATCTCAATTCGTGTAGACGCTAGGGTGATTACAACAGACAGACGGACAGACAAACGGACATGGCTATATCGTCATAGAATTTTACGCTGATCAAGAATATATATACTTTATAGGGTCGGAAATGATTATTTCGATGTGTTACAAACGGAAAAACAAAATTAATATACCCTCCATACTATGGTGGAGGGTATAAAAATTAATATTGTGAAAAATACAGTTAATTTCGTATATTATTAGCCCATTTGAAATTTTGAGAAATCGAAGCCAAAAGTTAAAAACTTTTTTTTACTGGAGTTTACTTGGCATGTCCAAAGGTGCCCCACCTGCGGCATTTTATGGAATTTAATAATACAAATGTTTGTAGGAAATATATATGAAAGAAAATATATTAGTTATGTTGGAAATGATTGTTGGAATGCAAAAACATTGTTTAACAAAAGAAAACGATCACTGAATTCTCTCTGCGCTCTTACAACCAAAAAATTAAACGTTTACAATGGCACTGCGAAAGCATGGTCACAACTCAAAAAGAAGGTTTACGCAGATAAAGGACAAGATTGCCATATACAAAAATGTGGTTACGGGTCGGAATAATTTTAAACCGAGATCTTAAGAGCGCTGTTCAAAGGTGCCCCACCTCTCTCCTATGCCATAAATTGCAAATGTTGCCATTTTTCACACAAAAGTCTTGGTTAATTTGACCTGCTAAATATTGACCATGGTCATGGACCCCATTTTCTGTGTAACATTTCGTGATGTTCGGGTCATAAATTGGTCAATGTTATCCCCTAAATATTAACATATCATTACCAAAAACAATAAGGGTCTTCTTGGGCTAGAATCCGTCCTACATTCAAGATTTCGTCAAAATTTTGGTTTTCTAAATGTCTAAATCGACTCAGCTAGTCGAGATATAACGATCGGTATACTAAAACGTGGGTCTACGATCAACATTTCGTTGCGTTAAAAACTCTTGAAGCCACCCAAAGCTATAATACCCTGACAACATAGTTGTGTAGGGTGTAATTTTCTCGAAGCAAACCCCAATAGCACAAGGTATTCCCTTATTATACCTCAAAGTTTTCTTACATAGGATACCATAAGGTATATTCTCTAATAGTACATGGGATACCATAAGGTATATTCTCTAATAGTAGACCAAATCATCATCGTTTAAAAATGATAGATCTTCCTTAGCTAAGACTTCCTAACCCTTCAGTTTCTAAATGGAGACTCCTTGTTCCTTCAAATTTTCTATACAGGCTGTCCGGACTTTTAGCTCGTCTCTGTGCAGGCACTCTGGACCTTGAGTTAGTCAATATATATATCCCATGGTACTTCAGCTTGATGTTCATGACCCTTCAGGTCTTCTGTATGGATTTTCTCTACACTGAAGATCATCCTTACAAGGACTGTGTAGACTCCCTGACCATTCAGTTCATCTATGTATCTTCATATATTCTGGTGTATAATCATTATCCTTTATGTCGTATCGTAACCCTCTCGTACCAGACCTTACAAGGGTTGTGTATCTTCACATTTTCTGGTGTATATAAGGATATTCCAGCCCTTCAGTTCCTCCATGCAAACTAATTGACCTTCAGTTTTTCTGCAGAGACTGCGGGCATTTGGCCTCTCTCTACGTGCTTTCTGTGGCTTCAGTTCGCCCACCTAGGTTCCATGGTCTTTCAGATATTCTATACGACATTCATAACCATTCAGATCTTCTATCTAGATTTTATCTACCCTGAACTTTATCGACTTTATCGATTTCCTGAACCTTCTGTTCATCTATATAGGCTCTCAGACGTATTAGCTAGGTATAAATGTTCTGTTTTTTCAGCTGATGTATAATATTGGCCTTTGTTTGTCCGTTTGATTAGTTTGTATATATGACCATCCTGGTTCTTCAGTTGTTATATGCAGACGCCTTGGCGCTTCAGATCTTGTATATGTACTAACTGGACTTTAATTAGCCTTTATGGTCTACTAGTCCTTTCCACTTGTCTAACTGAACTCAATGTCTCATTCTATGTACCGATTACCATCAGTTTGTCTATGTAGATTCCGTAGTGGTTCCGCTTATGTATATTGACTCCCTGACAATTAAAATCTTCTATATAGAATTACGGGTTCTACTGCTCATCAGTATAAAACTCTTGGCCATTCAGCTGGTCCATATAACTGCAGCTCATACATAAAGAATTCCTGGTCACATTGTTTATGTAGATTACCTGTTTATTTAATCGGAATTTTTGCCTTTGTTGATCGACTGGTTTATATATTTTAGTCGTCGTTCTTCGTTGCTCTTCAGCAGTCGAATCTTTTGATTCGCCGACATGGTTATGTCGCTTTGTAAACACATGCCATATCAGGTCATATATATACATTCTCTCCATCTTTTCCATTGTCTGTATGGCCTTCAAATCTTCTATTAAATGCCATGACACATTTTGCTCATATATCTAGACTGCATTGTCGTCAAAGTCGAGGTCTATGTAGACACTATAGACCTTCGGCTTATCTATATAAGCACAACAATTTCTTCGCATAGATCATTAATAATACTTTGTCTTATAGCCGTCCAAAATATGACTTCTCACAGAAAATAAAAAAAAAGATTTTTTATAACAGACCAAAAGGTTTTTACGCGATCCAAACTATCCCATTTGCAATACCAAACATCCTACGGGTAGTTGCAATAAATGTGCAAAATTTTAAAACTTTAAAACATGGCTAGAGCCTAGACTGGTTTCAACAAAAGCCAAAGCCTTCATTTTTGTCCCCTATGACGTATGAACATTATTTCCAACACAATATTAATCATACGCAATATTAAAAAACATATTTAAATGTAAATAAAAAACACAAAACAAATAATGATTGATGATACATTGGAATACAAAATATTTAACAGCTACTCAGTTTGTAATCCAATGCGAAACACGTGTATGGCCAGAGGCCATTCAATGCATCGATTATAATTTCATTTGTACTAAAAAAAACTCAACACACATAAAGATTATGGCCACAGGTTTGTGCTAACAAACAAAAAGCGGATTATTATGTTGTTGTTTGTTTTTTCTCCGGTCAGTTTATTAAGAACTACTTTGTAACATTTATGTGGGATAATAAATTATATATAAACATTAGCTGAACCCGTGGCGCTTCGCTGCCCATACTAATGTTATTAACATTAGATAGTTAACGTCGAAAACTATTTGTAGGTATTTCGTAGTGTAATATCAGTAATAAAAATCTTAGTAAAATCTGTTCAACGGTTTTAGAGTCTAGAAACAAAACATTTTTTGTTTCCTACATGTCGATTATTTAAATGTAACGGAGAGTGCATTTCCACCGATCTTATCTCGCTCATTATACCCTACACAACTATGTTGTCAGGGTATTATAGCTTTGTGCAGCCCCCAAGAGTTTGTAACACCGCGAAATATTGGTCCTAGACCCACCTTTAAGTATACCGATCGTCATATCTCGACTAGCTGAATCGATCTAGAAATGTGTGTCCGTCCGTCCGTCTGTCCATTATAATTTGTAAACACGATACAGGCCACAGTTATAGACCAATCTTCACGAAATTTTGCATGTAGGATGGGCTCTGGCCAATGAAGACCCCTATTGTTTTTTGGAAAGATTAACCGATTTAGGGGATGAAATGGACCAAAACATTATTTTTGTCGGTTTTTCTGGTCGCTCCAGAGGCCGCAATTATGGCCCAAACACCGCGAATTGTTCCATGTAGAAGGGGATCGGGCCAGAGAATAAGCATGCATGTTTTGATAAAGATCGGTCAATATTTAGCTGGTCAAATGGACCCTGACTTTTGTGTGAAAAATGACAAAATTTGTATTCTATGGCATATATATTTACTCCTGGAGGATGTAGACCCGAGGAGTTAATAGCATATCCAAGAGGAGTGGATGGCCTTTAAATTGATACCAAATATAGTGATGTATCTACTCAGATGTGGGAGTTACAGTCAAATATTTTCAGGTGCTTACGTATTCAGATATTATTTAGTAACCATTACCAGATTAGAGGGGTAAATATAGCGCTGATGGCTTTGACATTTTTCATGAAGTTACAGTTATGGTCAAGAACAATGCCTACAACGGTGATGATTAGATTAAAATTTTGGGATGAAATGGACCGAAAACTTAATTTTTTGTGTGTTTTAGAGTCGAGTATAATCCGAAAATCACAACACAACCCACCGTGAAGGTAATCTGGACAAGTAATTAGAAGGGCTGTACTGAATATTCGAAAAAGTAAGGAAGAAGTGTTGTTGACCTCTAATCGGGCAAGAGGGGGCAAATATCACGAAATATTACTCATACTCGGAATAAACATCCTCAGAAAGTTAGAGTTCGTGGTAGTTGTGTAGGGTAACGTATGGTCGGCCCCGTCCGACTATACTGCTCCGCCCACTGGTTTCTTTATTAATAATGTGTATACACACCTACGATATACAGATAAATTTTGAAGGCGTTCTTAAGATAAACGCATATTACATGTTCAGAAAATTGGAGGTATGTTTACTATTGATGCTATAACTCCGCACCCACGCAGAATTTTAAAAGTTTATATAGTCTATGTTACTTTCAGGGCATGACCCGACATACAGAATAAATCTCATTAAGATCTGTTCAGCGGTTTTGGCGTCTATCGGTAACATACAAACAAACAAACAATTTTTTTTTCTATTTTATATATATTGATTATTCCAATGCAATAGTGAAAAGTAATGTGAGTGTGTGTTTTTTAGGTGGACATTGATTTGAGAAAAAAACCATTGATAAACTAAGTAATGCGGTTATTTACAATCCCTCGCATGTAAAATGCTTGGGGCTATAATGTTGAGGTGTGTTTTTTTGGGATTGCCACACTTTTGTGGGAAAAACAAAACACATGTCTTGTTCAATATTAAAACGATTTGTCATCTAAATTGTTATACCCTTCACCACACTGTGGTACAGGGTATTATGTCTTTGTGCATATGTTTGTAACATAAAGGAAACGAGATAGACACATGGTTCCTTTTGAGAATATGCATAGAATCACTTTCTAAGTCGATTTATGCATGTCCGTCCGTCCGTCTGTCTGTCTGTCCATGTATTTTTGTGAGCAAAGTACAGGTCGTATTTATGATCCGAATTGGATGAAATTTGGCACAGCTCATTTGTTTGGCCCAAGGACGAACCCTATTGAAATTGGGAAAAATCGGTTCAGATTTAGATATAGCTCCCATATATATATTTAACCGATTTAATGTAAACGGTCCCTATATATCTTTCGATTTGCACGAAATTTGGTACAGCATAATGAATTAGGTCTAGAATGATGTCTGCCAAGTTTCGAGAATATCGGTCCAGATTTAGATATAGCTCCCATATATAGTTTCGTCCGATTTCATGTAAATGGTGCACCAAAGTCGTTATATATCTTTCGATTTGCACGAAATTTGGTACAGCCTAATCATTTAGGTCTAGAATGATGTCTGCCAAGTTTCGTGAAAATCGGTCCAGATTTAGATATAGCTCCCATATATAGTTTCGTCCGATTTCATGTAAATGATGCACCAAAGTCGCTATATATCTTTCGATTTGCACGAAATTTGGTATTGCGTAATGAATAAGGTCTAGAATTATGTGTGTTAAGTTTCGTGAAAATCGGTTCAGATTTAGATATAGCTCCTATATATTTTTTCTTCCGAGTGTGTGTAAATTGTGCACTAAAGACCCAAAGTTTGTCTGATTTCCACACAATTGGTACAATGAACTGTAGTTACTATAATACATTTCCTTTACATTGCTTTATATAATTTTGTCCCATTGTAAGAAGCAACCCTATATCTGACCAAATGAAAACTTTAGTGTAGGTTACAGAATGACATGTTTATGGATCCATTTTCATGTTAATGGTCCTTCAAAAATTCGACGTCTGTTATGATTCATCTGTTGAATATACCCAAAGTGGTGAAGGGTATCATATAGTCGGCCCCGTCCGACTTTAATGCTTTCCTTACTGGTTTTTCTTTAAAAAATCCACGCCTATGTTTGTCATTTAAAAATTATTCTTCAAACCAGTGAGCGGAGCAGTATAGTCGGACGGGGCCGACCATATGATACCGTACACAACTACTACGGAACTCTAACTTTCTTCAGATCTATATTCCAAGAATGGTCTATATTCCGCGATTTTGCACCGTCTTAACCGATTAGAGGTCAATAGCTCCTATTTCTTGCCATGACATCTATTTCGAATTGTGTTTTATATCATCATATCCAATTTTTTTTCATTTTACACAGAAAGGTCTTGGTTGACTTAACCCGCTGAATAGTGACAGATCATTACAGAAGCCCATCAAATTATTTGGCCAGATTCATTTTCCAGTGTAATATTCGGCTTATAATTGTGGCATATAGAATGACTTGAAAAAACACAATAAAAATAAGTTTCGGTCTCCTTCATCCCAAAATTATTATCTGATCATCACCACAAATTATAGGCGTTGTCCTTGACCATAACCGGAACCTCATGGAAATTTTCAAAGCAATCAGCGCTATATTTCCGCCCTACAGTGTGGTAATGGGTTACTGAATAATAACTGAATTCGTAAGCACCTGTAAATATTTAAGTGTAACTCTCATATCCGAGCACATACGACAATATACCTGGTATCAATTTAAAGGCCAACAACTCCTCTTGGATGTACTATAAATTTATCGGATCTATGTCCTTCAGGAGTAAATATATATGTCATAGAATACAATTTTTGTAATTTTTCACACAAAAGTATGGGTCCATTTGACCCGCTAAATATTGACCGATCTTTATCAAAACAGGCATGCTTATTCTTTGTCCCGATCCCCTTCTCCGTTGTTCGGACCCTAATTGTGGCCTCTGGAGCGACCAGAAAATCAGACAAAAATAAAGTTTTTGGTTGATTTCATCCCCTAAATATTAACCGATCTTCCTTTGTCGTTTAAAAAATATTCTTTAAGAAATCCACGCCTATGTTTGTCGTTTAAAAAATATTCTTTAAGAAATCCACGCCTATGTTTGTCGTTTAAAAAATATTCTTTAAGAAATCCACGCCTATGTTTGTCGTTTAAAAAATACACGCCAATTTTTTGTCCTCTAAGAAATATTCTTTAAAAAATCCACGCCGGTCTGTCTTTAAAACATCCACGCCTGTGTTTGTCGTTTAAAAAATATTCTTTAAAAAATCCACGCCTATGTTTGTCGTTTAAAATATTCTCTAAAAAATCCACGCCGATCTGTCTTTAAAAATCCATACCTATGTTTGTCGATTAAAAAATATTCTTTAAAAAAGCCACGTCTATGATTGTCTTTAAAAATCACGATTATGACGTCTTAATATATTCAACTACATTTTTAATATTATCCTGCCAATTTGTTTCGAAGTGTGAGTATCATCTTCCTTACTTTAAACATTTTACGCTAACAAATATAAATGATTGGCAATGTGTGTGAGGGCCGCCAACAACAAAACCGCCGTCATTCAAACAAACGCCACAGCACGAAATGATCAACCCCTTGGGACGACAGGTAGAATAATGGACAATAATGGATGATTGTTATTGAAAAGATGTGCAACAACAAACAAAAATATGTTGCAACAACACGTGTTTGATATGAAAAATCATTGAAACGACCATTGTTGTCGTGCTGCCGACGAATGAGTGTCCAGTGGTTATTCATCGTTTGCCTGACGGTCTCATTGTAACAGACTAAAGGGGAAAAAAACTCAACAATCCATTCATTTCAATTGCAATATCTCGGTTACTTTTTTTTGACACAATATAAATCCTGCTGGTAATCCTTGTTGTACCCTCCATTATCATCATTATGATCATCAACTGCAGAAGCAGGAGTAGCATCCGTGGCATCATCCTTCGCCCAGATTATGACTATAAACTGTTAAAAGTAAGAACAAAAAATGCAACAACAAATTTTTATTGTTGGAGTTGATGTTTTTTGACGGAATAGAAAAAATGAAATGAAATATTAAACAAAGTGTTGCTTTATTTCTTCATTTTTTTCTTATTACACCTTTCAGACAATGAATGAAAAAAAAAAAAATAAACGGATTTGTTTTCTCTTTTGCAGGACTCACTCAATAATCATTATGAATATAATAAATTACCAGAGCATTATTTTCACTTATCCACTGGTGGCGAATGGTAACTATTTGTTAATGTTGTAATAAATTACTACCACTACGACAACTACAATTTATTTATACTAGTCTTAGTGTTTTCCGAAGTGATTTATTCAATGAATAATCCCTGGTGGTGAATCAATGTGTTATCCTGTTACAAAGGCTATGCAAAATTATGAGCATGTTATAATAAATTCAAAATAAAATTTTTGAATAATTTATGGTGTAATATATATTTATTTTGTAACCACACTCTGTTTCGTTTATAAAGGAATTTCCCCCCAAGAGTTGTTATCGTGAATTATCCGGTATTTTTATACCCTTCACCACACTGTGGTACAGGGTATTATGTCTTTGTGCATATGATTGTAACAGGCAAAAATAATCGAGATAGACCCATGGTTCCTTTTGAGAATATGCTTAGAATCACTTTCTGAGTCGATTTATGCATGTCCGTCTGTCCACGTATTTTTGTTAACAAAGTACAGGTCGCATTTATGATCCGATTTGGATGAAATTTGGCACATGTCACTTAATTGGCCCAAGGACGAACCCTATTGAAATTGGAGAAAATCGGTCCACGTTTAGGCATAGCTCCCATATAAGGGTACCCCCAAATTTTTCGGTATTTTGAGGTTCTTTTAACTGAATTCGCTGAAATTTGGTACTTTGAGTTCTTATTGGGTAGCAAATCTCCCTACCAAAAATTATAAATAAAGGTCAATTTTTTCGGATAGCCCCCATATAAGATTACCCCCAATTTTCGGTATTTTGGGGGTTTTGATCGCATTTTTCGACCGAATTCGCTGAAATTTGGTACTTTGTGTTCTTATTGGGTAGCAAATCTCCCTACCAAACATTATAAATAAAGGTCCATTTTTTCGGAAAGCCCCCATATAAGGGTACCCCCAATTTTCGGTATTTTCGGGTTCTTGGGCTCGTTTTATAACTGAATTCTTTGAAATGTTGTACATTGGGTTCTTATTGGGTACCAAATTACACCACTAAAAATTATAAATATAGGTCCGGTTTTTCTGTTAGTCCCCATATAACGGTACCCCCAAATTTTTGGTATTTTGAGGGTTCTGATCGTATTTTTCGACCAAATTGACTGTAATTTAGTACGTCGAGTTCTTATTAGGTAGTACATCTCTTCACTATAAAATATAAATATTGGTCAATTTTTTTCTGGTAGCCCCCAGGTTTTGAGGTTCTTGAACCAAATTCTTTTTTCTGGTACAGGGTATTATGTCTTTGTGCATATGTTTGTAAGAGGCAAAAGGAAACGAGACAGACACATGGTTCCGTTTGAGAATATGCATAGAATCACTTTTTGAGTCGATTTAAGCACGAAATTTGGCACAGCGTAACAAATTAGGTATTGAATGATGTGTGTTAAGTTTCCTGAATCCTGAAGATCTGACCAAATGAACAATTTAGTATTGGTTTCAGAATGACTGGTCCTTTAAAAATGCGACGTCTGTTAGGATTCATCTGTTGAATATATTCAAAGTGGTGAAGGGTATCATATAGTCGGCCCCGTCCGACTTTACTACTTTCCTTACTAGTTTGACTTGATATAGGATTGGTATTGGTAATACGTTTTGCAAAGCAGGGTTCAAATTGGACATTTCATTCCCCTTTTATTTGTAAATATTAAACATTTTAATCCTCTGTGGAGGGATAAAATCGTAATGTATAGGAGTCAGAATGAGGTCTGGAAACTTTCTTCTTTTTAAGATAATAACGGTGAAGAAGATACCAAAGAACCAATAAGAGATGGCGTTATAGATTGTTTACCATCTAGCCAAGATGAGTCAGAATAGCAATTAATAGGCTGAAGAATAATAAAGCAGCAGGTGCCGATGGATTACCAGCTGAACTATTCAGGGCCGTTGGTCAGACGCTGATCAGGAGCATGCACCAACGGATTAGTACAATTTGGCTACAGAAATGCAAACCCAATGATTGAAATGCTATACAGCGTGCTGTGCGAACGACTGAAGCCAATGGTCAATGACATTATTGAGCCATACCAATGTGGGTTCAGATATCCCAAATCCACCATAGACCTGATTTCACATGGCGCCAAAACAAGACCCATGAAAAACTCATCGATACATTCCAGCTACTCGTCAACTATAAAGCCACATTTGACAGCCCAATCCGCTTAGAGGTATTTAAAGCCATGTCTGCATTCGGCATTCCTGCAAAATGAATAGGGTCATGTAGGAATTCGATGGAAATATCAAGTGGGAGACAACATCTCGGAACATGGTCTCTCAAATTGGACGAGACGCGGACAAGACCAACGCGCCTGGAAATTTTTTTAAGCTCGGCTTATGGAACAACCGTTCTGTCCGCAAGCCAGCAAAGTAAGAAAGTGTCTCATTTTCAGACTTGATCTAGGATTGGTAAATATAAAAGTTTGGGCGATTTGGTTCGAATCGGACATTGCATTTGATTATTATTGGATTTGTAAATTTTGAAATGTTTGACCATTTGTGGGGGAGATACCAGAAAGACTGGACCAATGGCTTTTATCTTCGAACTTGATTTAGGCTTGGTAAGATTAATAGGTTGTACAAAGTGAGTTTCAAATCGTATAGTCCGTTGGCATGATAATATAAAATTAATGGTTTGCACTATTTTGACCATTTTGTGTGGGAGGTACTAGAAGGAGGGGACCGATATTCCCCATCTTCAAACTTGAACCAATTTTGGGAGAAATATTAAGATGTTCATGGTTTGGTTGAGATCGGTTACTCTCTTCGAGAATTTTTTGTGCACCGGCCGGCTATACAGACGGACATTTGTAAATCAACTCCAAATTGTCTGAAATGGATTTCATCCAAAGAAACATGGGACCTAAAACCAATATTTCGATGAGGCACATTTTTACTGTATCAAAGCGTATATATTTTCAAAAAGTTCAAAAGTCGGAGGAGCCCACTATATGATGTGGAAACACTTTGGGTATTTGGTACACCATTTAGATGAAATCGAATTAAAATATATATGGAATATGTATAACATCGGACATTAATATATATATATATATATAAATCCGATTTCAACAAAACTTAACACTCATCATTCTAGACTCAATTCAATATGCTGTGACAAATTTCGTGTATATCGAACAAACATAGACTTTTCCGTGCACAATTTACATAAAATCGGACTAAAATATATATGGGTTGTATATTTAAAATGTATCCGATTTCAAAATCAATCTAGCCTCAATTCGGTACGCTATGCAAAATTATGTGTGAAACGAACACACATAGCCTCTTTGATGTACCATTTATTTAAAATCCGAAAATATTTGGAAGCTATATGTAAATCTGAATCGATTTTCACATTCATTATAGACCAAATAAATGAGATATACCAATTATGATCCAATTCGGATCATACTTGCGATATGTATTTTTTTTTGTAAGAATATATGGAAGGAATTTATAGAAAGTGATTCTACGTGAATTCCCAAAAGAACCCATGAGTCTATCTCGTTTCCTTTTGCCTGTTACAAACATGTGCAGAAATACCCTGTAACACAGTGTGGTGAAGGATAGAAAAATAACTTCTTATTTTCAAGTCCACTATGACGTATAAGTATTATTGCCAACCCAATATTAAGTATACGTGTTGTGAAATTACCGAAAAACAAAATAAATAACGATTGCTGATAGTACATATTAATATTAGTAGAATTGTGTAATTTGGTATGAAAATCACTGTTGGTGTTTAGAGTAGAGATAGACAGTTTTTGAAATTTGCACTTCAACTGTAGATGGTAATAAATCCAATACAATTTGCATAGAAATCTTAAATCTGTCTTAAATTTTTTAAATTTGTTACGGGAATTGTTGTATAAGGGTAAAGGATACTAGGACCAGTTAGAATAATAGTTGGACGGGGCCTACCGTATGATACCCTCACAACTACCATTGAATTTTTACTTTCTGTAGACCTACATTCTTGATAATAATATTCCGCGATATTTACACACTCTTAAGGGAACCATACACTCATAGAGTACCTTCAAAAAATTTGGAATCGGATTATTAGTTTTTGAGTTATCGTGTCCGCCATTCGTAAAAACGCTGTTTGGAGAAAAATGCGTTTAAGCCGTCTTGTCACTTGATGCTAGCACAATAAATCGGCAATATCTTCAAGAGTTGTTGAGATTTTCACTTGAAATTTCATAGGAACATTCATGAATTAGTGTAGATTCGAATTAAATCAAAATACAAAATTAAATTTTTTGAAACCGAGAATGGGGGTCCCCTTAACCGTCTAGAGGTCAACAGAGATTCAACAGATGAATCCTAAGAGACGTCGCATTTTTGAAGGACCATTAACATAAAAATCGATCCATAAACATGTCATTCTGCAACCTATACTAAATTTTTCAATTGGTCAGATATCGGGTTGCTTTTTACAATCGTACAAACCTATTTAAATCAATTTAAAGCAAATATCAATCCGGGTGTCCGATTGGATACACATGAGTAGTTTGGTGCCCCATTTACTAAAAATCGGACATATATGAAATACATATATGAAAGCTATATCGAAATCTAAATCGATTTAATCGAAAGTTGTCACAGGTTAAGTTATACTAATTTCAGTATGTTTCGTGCATATCGGACACATTTTGAGCTCTTGATGCTTCATGTACTTAAAATCGGTAGAAAATATATAAATGAGCTCTATCGAAAGATATATAGGAACTTTGATGTAGCATTTACATTAAATTGGACGAAAATATATATGGGAAGCTATATCTAAATCTGAACCGTTTTTCACGAAACTTAACACACACCATTCTAAACCTAATTAATTTCACTGTGCCAAATTTCGTGCAAATGGAAAGATATATAGGGACTTTGGAACACCATTTACCTTAAATCGGACGAAAACATATATGGAAGCTATATCTAAATCTGAACCGATTTTTCCCAATTTCAATAGGGTTCGTCCTTGGGCCAAACAAGTGAGCTGTGCCAAATTTCATCCAATTCGGATCATAAAAGCGACCTCTACTTTGTTTACAATTTAACACCAACAGACGGACGGACGGACGGACATGCATAAATCGAATCAGAAAGTGATGCTATGCATATTCTCAAAAGAAACCATGTGTCTATTTCGTTTAATTTTGCCTGTTACAAAAATATGCACAAAGACATAATACCCTGTACCACAGTGTGGTGAAGGATATAAAAATTCCTGAACGGAAACTACGAAACCAAAATTGCACATAATTGACTGTTACAGTGTAGGAACCATAAACACCATTCACATTTAACCCGCTTGTGTAAATGTACAGAATATTCTCTATGTTCACTTCCATATTTAACACCCTGTAACAAAGTACAGGTCGCATTTATGATCCGAATTGGATGAAATTTGGCATAGGTCAATTATTTGGCCCAAGGACGAACCCTATTGAAATTGGGAAAAATCGGTTCAGATTTAGATATAGCTCGCATATATATTTTCGTCCGATTTTATGTAAATGGTGTACCAAAGTCCCTATACATCTTTCGATTTGCACGAAATTAGGCACAGCGTACTGAATTAGGTCTAGAATGATGTGTGTTAAGTTTCCAGAAAGTCGGTCCGGATTTAGAAATAGCACCTATATATTTTTTCGTCCGATTTAATGTAAATGGTGTACCAAAGTCCCTATATATCTTTTGATTTGCACGAAATTTTGCATAGCGTACTGAATTAAGAGTAGAATGATGTGTGTTAAGTTTCCTTAAAATCGGACCAGCTTTAGATATAGATCCCGTATATATTTTCGTCCGATAGATAAATGGTTCACCAAAGACCCCAAGGTAGGCCGATTGACAAAAAATTTGGCACAACGTACTGAAGTTAATATAACCTAGCTTGAAGCAACCCTGTATCTGACCAAATGAAAAATTTAGTATAGGTTGCAGAATGAGATGTTTATGGATCCATTTTCATTTTAATGTTCCTTCAAAAAATTCGACGTCTGTTAGGATTCATCTGTTGAATATAACCACAGTGGTGAAGGGAATCATATAGTCAGCCCCGTCCGACTTTACTACTTTCCTTACTGGTTTTATACAAAAACAATAATTTCAACACATTGTGCTGTTCATTGCAATCATAAATAACGCCTTAAAGTATGCAACGATATTTATTGTTCATCTCACTTTCCCTGAAAAGCGTAAAATAAATTTTCTGCGCTTATCATTTTTTAATCAATATGTTTTAATGTTGAATTCTAAATTCGATTTCCATCAAAAATTATTATCTTCCCCCTTCACTAATCGCCTTACAACTTTCTATTTTCCCAGAAAGCATTGTCACTTTTAATTATTTTTTATATTCGCGACACTAAATACATACTTATACTTATTTTCTTCATTTATGTAACGGAACTTAATGACATTTGTAAATAATACTCAACAATTTTAATTTAATTATCTAACACTTCAGGTTTACAAATAAAATTCTATTAAAAACAATGAAATTTGTTCTTATCTTTATACACGAACAGGCACATCGATGCACAACCACAAAGAGATACATGAAAATCTCTTAAACAAAGCTAATCCCATTATTTCCGTAAGAGAAAACAATGAGCAAACCAATCCCAATCTCCTTCTTATCAAATACATATTTTCTCGTTATCCACAGCTCCAACCCCCTACAACGCTCTTCACATTGTATATTGCTTATAAAGAGAGAGCGCACCATTGGCAAGTGTGTGTGCTCTTTGTTGTTATTGGGGGGCGAACGAGTAACAACACAAAGTGATGTTTAATAAATTCATATACAAACTTTATAATTAAAATGAACACAATGCGTATTAGAAAGATAATTTTCAAACAATATTTTTTTTATTCCGGATTATCGACTGCACTATGGGTCGTGGATGGACAAACCATATATGTGTTATGAATAGGCAAATATTGGCGAGTGTGGTTACATGGGGGCTATAACAAATCGTGAACCGATATCTTAAATTTTAAATATATTTTTTGAGGTGCAGCAAACAGTATGACAAATAAACAGAAAAATTAAAAATTATTTTTCTTCAGATTTTAAGAGAATATCAATTTTGACCGTACTAAACACAATGTAGAAACCGTTCCCAATCTTGTTCTCTTTATCCGCTAGCCATACCGTTCGGAATAATATTCTTTTAAGGAGAGTAGATGTTCTTAATAATTAACTATAAGTGTGAGCGCATGCAATTGTAAACCCCGAGTTTTTGACACACAAAAGAATAACAATTTCATTAAAAAAGTGAAAATACTTAATCAAAAATAAATAAAATCAGTAAGGAAAGTTGCGAAGTCGGGCTGGGCCGACTATATGATACCCTTTACACCTTTGGTACCCTTCCTATCATGAACTTGAATATGTGATCTTCATTTATAAGTGAATCGACTAACATCAATCCATACACATGCCTTTCTGCAACCTAACCTAAATTTCATTTCATTCGGACAGATAAAAAGTCGTTTGCATACAAATTTATGGAAATCGATTTATAACAAACTTGAATCAAGCTATTCGGTATGCCGCACTGTTAAAAATTTAATCTCAATCAGATACCCCTTTGAAATATATAGGGAAGCTATGTCTGTATATGCACCAAATTCAACAAAACGCAATAACGTCATTCTAATCTCAGTTTGATACGTTGTGCAACATTTTGTGTCAATCGGACAAACATTAGGAGTTTGGCGCACCATTCACCTAAAATCGGACGAAAATATATATGTGGGAGCTATATTTAAATCTGAACCCGTTTTCAACAAGCTTAGCACATATCATTCTAAATTTATGTCAGTACGCTATGCCAAATATATAGGGGCTTTGGTGCACCATTTACCATAAATCGGACGAAAATATATATGAGAGCATATCTAAATCTGAACGGATTTTTTCCCAATTTATAGTAACTTCAGTACATGCGAAATTTTGCTACAATCTGCGCAACTTGGGTTCTTTCTGTTGGACAAAACTATTCTTTTGGGGATTTCAAAGCTAATTTTATTAGTTTCGTTTATGACGCTACCGATGTATATAAAATCGTTCACTTCCTCGAAGCTGTAATTTTCAAATTCCACAGTTGGTCCGAGTCTACTGGACGTCTTGCGCGTTAATACCATCAGCTTGGTCTTCTCTCTATCTACTGCCAGTCCCACTTTGGCAGACTCCTTCTCAATTCGTTCAAATGTGGCTGTTACCGCTCGCAATGTTTGATCCATTATATCGATGTCGTCCGCGTAGGCGGGTAACATATGCTGTTTGTTGTGCCATGTGCATATCGTCTGACCTTTTTCAGTAGAATATTAAAAAGATCATACGACAAACTGTCACCTTGTCATAATCCTCGTTCGGTATTGAAAGGCTACGAGAGGTCCTTTCCGACTTTAATTGCTGACCTTGTGCCAGTTAAAGTTATCCTGCACATGCGTATTAATTTTGCAGGAATGTTAAACGCAGACATGACTTTAAACACCTCTGAGCGGATTGGGTGGAATGCGTTGATATGTTTTTCGCGGGTCATTTCCAGGATTTGACGCAGTGTGAAAATCTAGTCCATGGTGGATATGCCATATGTTATTGACCCTAGGCTTCAGTCGTTCACAAAGCACGCTGTATAGCACTTTATATGCGATGGGAAGGGGACTTTTTCCTCTATTGTTGGCACATATCGTCTTGTCTCCTATTTGTGCACGGAACACAGGATGCTGAGGTTCCAATGATTTTTTTGCACAGTAAATTTATGTTTGCAATGCGAATTTTTTCCTCTTGCCAAATCCTGTTGTGCTGCTAATCGCATGCATTCCTCTTGCCATATTGTACTAATCGGCTTTGAATAGTTCTGATTAATTGCTATTCTGACCTCATATCGGCTAGGTGGTATACAATATATACCGTCATCTCTTATTGATTCTGGGGTATCTTCTTCAACGCTACTATTTAATACCAGAAGCTTTGCAAAATGCTCCTTCTATATCGCCAACACGCTGTCTATATCTGTCACCAGGTTTCCATCTTCCTCTCTGCAGGAGGATGTGCCTGGATCAAAACCTTCGGTTTGATGTTTTACTCGTTGGTAAAATTTCAGTTCTTCATTCTGAATCCCGTACACCTCGATTTGGTCGTTAATATTGATTGCAGTGTTGCTCTATACGCTGCGTTGTTCACCTCTGTAGCATTACGACTCTCCTGATCGTACCATTTTTATACCCTTAACCACACTGTGGTACAGGGTATTATGTCTTTGTGCATATGTTTGTAACAGGAAAAATGAATCGAGATTGACCTATGGTTCCTTTTGAGAATATGCATATAATCACATTCTAAGCCGATTTATGCATGTCCGTCCGTCTGCCCTTCTGTCTGTCCATGTTAACTTGTAGACAAAGTACAGGTCGCATTTATTACCCGATTTGGATGAAATTTGGCACAGCTCACTTATTTGGCTCAAGGACGAACCCCATTGAAATTGGGAAAAATCGGATCAGATTTATATATAGCTCCCATATATATTTTCGTCGATTTAAGGTAAATGGGGCACCAAAGTCCCTATATATGTCTAGATTTGCACGAAATTTGGCATAGAGTACTGAATTAGGTCCAGAATGATGTGTGCTAAGTTTCGTGAAAATCGGTCCATATTTATATATAGCTCCCATATATATTTTCGTCCGATTTAATGTAAATGGTGTACCAAAGTCCCGATTTATATATCTTAATTTCCAGAATGATGTGTTGCACGAAATTTGGCTATATACAGCGTAATAAATTAGGTCTAGAAAGATGTGTTGTAAGTTTCCTGAAAATCGGTCCAGATTTAGATATAGCTCCCATATATATTTTCGTCCGATTTAATATAAATGGTCCACCAAATACCTTATATATCTTTCGATTTCTACGAAATTTGGTATAGTGTAATGAATTAGGTCTAGAATTATATGTATTAAGTTTCGTGAAAATCGGTCCAGATTTAGATATAGCTCCCATATATAGTTTCGTCCGATTTCAGGTAAATGGTGCACCAAAGTCCCTATATATCTTTCGATTTGCACAAAATTTTTCCAAACGTACTAAATTGAGCCTAGAATGATGTCTGCCAAATTTTCGTGAAAATCGGTCCAGATTTAGATATAGCTCCCATACATAGTATCTTTTGATTTCATGTAAATGGTGCTTCAAACTACCTATATATCTTTCGATTTGCACGAAATTTGGCATAACGTACTGAATTGAGCCTAGATTGGTGTCTGCCAAGTTTCGTGAAAATCGGTTCAGATTTAAATACAGCTCCCATATATATTTTCGTCCGATTTCGTCCGAATGGTGCACCAAAGTTCCTATATTTCTTTCGATTTGCACGAAATTTGGCATAGAGTACTGAATTGAGCCTAGAATGATGTCTGTCAAGTTTCGTGAGAATCGGTCCAGATTTAGATATAGCTCCCATATATAGTTTTGCCAGATTTCATGTAAATGATGCACCAAAGTCCCTATATATCTTTCCATTTTCACGAAATTTAACATAACGTACTGAATTGTGTCTGGAATGATGTCTGCCAAATTTTCGTGAAAATCGGTTCAGATTTAGATATAGTTCCCATATATAGTTTCGTCCGATTTCATGTAAATGGTGCACCAAAGTCCACATATATCTTTCGATTTGCACGAAATTTTGCATAGCGTACTGAATTGATGCTGGAATGATGTGTGCTGAGTTTCGTGAAAATCGGTCCAGATTTAGATATAGCTCCCATATTTAGTATCTTCCGATTTCATGTAAATGGTGCTCCAAACTACCTATATATCTTTCGATTTGTACGAAATTTGGCATAACGTACTGAATTGAGCCTAGATTGGTGTCTGCTAAGTTTCGTGAAAATCGGTTCAGATTTAAATACAGCTCCCATATATATTGTAAATGGTTCACCAAAGTCCACATATATCTTTCGATTTGTACGAAATTTTGCATAGCGTACTGAATTGATGCTAGAATGATGTGTGCTGAGTTTCGTGAAAATCGGTTCAGATATAAATATATATATATTTTTGTCCGATTTAATGAAATTATGTACCAAAGTTCTTATGTTGCATAGCGTACTGAATTTAATCCAGTATTATGTGTGCCAAGTTTCGTGAAAATCGGTTGAGATTTAGATATAGCTCCCTTATATTGCAGATTGATTTTAAGTAATTGGCGCACCAAGGAACCAATATATGGCTGATAGGAAAAAAAAAAGTACTGAAATTAGTATATAACCAAATTTCGTTGAAATCGGTTCATATTTGGATATAGCTAAGTAAATTGTGCATCAAACTCCTCATTATTGTCAGATTGACATTAAATTTTGCAGAACGTACAAAATTGAGCATAGAAGAACATAGGTGCGTTTTCTAGAAGTGCAGACATAGCCCAACGGATGACCTATTGATATTTGTTTGAAGTCGATGTACATAGTTTTGTTCACTGTAACAAACGAATGACATGTTTATGGATAGATCTATGTCGATTCACATTTAGATAAATATAACATATTTTATTTTATCCAATTTCATGATAATAGTCCTGTTTAATATACCGATAGTGGTGAAGGGTATCATATAGTCGGCCCCGTCCGACTTTTCTACTTTCCTTACTGGTTTTTTTTTTCGGAATTGTCCATATCCAAACTATTGAACCAAAAATTATGACCAAATATCCTCTAAAGTATTCACTCACCCTGAAGTCCATGTGTCAAAACATGCAAAAATTTGTGTTATTTGTTTTGATCCATTCGCAAAAGATAATAGAATAAAAGCATCGCCATAAACAACAGACAAGAAGACAACACAACTTTTAACCATGACCTATTCCACTTGATTTGGACTGCTGTTGTGTCTTGTGTCTGATGAAATGTCGCCCAGTTTCTTAACGGTTTGGTGGGTGAGATTTGCAAATGGCATTAGTTCTGCTGTCTACATGAGTGTGTGTATGTCTATGTCTGGTTGCAAGTAAATCTGAAGGATTGGATATTCTTTTATGACAACGGCGTCAAATTGTTACCACCGAAAAAATTTTATGATTCCTTTTACATTCAACAATAAGAACAACAACAACAGCAGCAGCAACAGCATTACAAACCAACAACTACAACGTTGACAACGACATTGTAAAAGACCACGACGAGGACGACGACGACGACAAGCAAATAACTCAAACCTTGTGATTTCATGATTTATGACTGAAGTTTGAACGAAACAAAATTCGGAAGGGGTTGCAGAGAGAGAGGAAGAAAGAGAGAACCGTAAGCCCTAACTAATGAAAGTAGAAGTTTTATGGCCGATTCGTTTATATTGTGGCGAACATGCTTCTTGAGACCATGTTTCATGACTGCATGGTGCTACCACCAATATTTCGTTCCTTACAAAACTACAAAAGCAACAAAATATATCTTTAGTGGCTTCCCCCTGCAACAAAAAATGTCATACTTTGTGGTTTTTATGAATACTTCACAGCCATTAAAGGAATTTTTGTAGTTTCTTTACTTTTTCTGTGGTGAGAGTGGTCGAACAACGAAGAAATGCTGTTATATTATCTATCCCCAAACAATGGGAATTTCTAGGTTCTCATACATCTTCGGTGTCGGATGCATGTTTTTGTTTTATAGCTCTGAATTCTGTATGTCGGGAATTTATGTAGCATCGATTGTAAAATTTTTTATGGAATAGTTAGTAAATATCCTCCAACCCCCTCTCCATTTAACTATCATTATCGCTAATGTAATGTGGGCAACAAAAAAAAATATTTAAAGTCATTACACTAATTGACATTGTGTACACCAACACTTTTAGTCAGCTTACTTAAGCTGATTAGCAGGTGTCGTTAAATTCGTCAAGACGAAATAAATTCTATGACAGAACGTAACAAACTCAAGATGTATTAAAATCCAATAAAAAGGATATTGAGTTCGGGCTGGTCGAACTCTTGTTATTTAGGACCTTGAAAATATTTTTTGATCTGTCAGGAAATGACGGGGGTACCGTTCTATGGGGGCTACCCTGAAACTTGGGTCAACATTAACTATGTTAAGTATGGAGATGTGATATCTATCTATACTAATAAAAGAGTAAAGTGATTGACTGACTGACTGACTGACCGCTGAAGCTAAAATCTTGAAATTTTGGGTGAGGTCCACTCTTGGTCCAAAGGTGACAGATAAGGCTGGGTTTTTGGAAATTCGTACTAGAACGGTACGAAAAGTATTAAAAAGTACTAATCTATACTAATAAAAAAGTAACGATTTCTGATTTACCGATTTATCAACGCCCAGACGAAACGGCTGAAGCTAGAATCTTGAAATTTTGGGTGAGGGTCACTCTTGGTCCAAAGGTGACAGATAAGGCTGAGTTTTTGGAAATTTGTACTAAAACGGTACGAAAAGTACTAAATTTGATACCATTTATTTTTGGCGAACCAGTGGATCTAGAACTCTGAAATTTGGTTTGGTGGTCGTTGATGGAGTGTAGGATAGATGTACCAAAGGGTTTTTGGAAATTCGAACATTAACTATCCGAAAAGTATGAAAATGTACTACATTTCGTACAATTCTGTAGCATGTGAACGGGTAGCGCTAAAAACTTGAAATTTGGAATGTGAATTTTGGTTGAGAAGTAGGGTCCATTTAAGGAGATGGTTTTGAAAGCGTGTACTCATGTGTACGAAAAGTACTATATGGTACTATATTTGGTACAAATTTAATTTGGAGATACAAATCGAGCTGGAATTCTGGAATTTGAAATTAATTTGAATTGTGGGTGAATCGATAGAGTTGGAATACTGTAAGAAGACTGTGGGGGTGTTGGTTTAGGTTAAGTAGAAAGTATTGGAAATTGGTACTTCTGTGTACTAAATTTGGTACAATTTGAATTGTGGGTCAACCGATAAAGTTGGAATCTTGAAACTTGGATTTAGGATGACTGTGGGGGTGTAGGACTGGCGTATGTAGGAAGTTTTGGAAATTCGTACTACTGTGTACTAAATTTGGTACAATTTGAATTGTGGGTGAACCAATAGAGTTGGAATCCTGAAAATTTGAATTTGGGGGTGTAGGATCGGGGTATGCATGAAGTTTTGTTGGATGTTTGAAGAGGGTACTTATGGAAATAATGTGTGCTAAATGGAATGTTTGAATTTGGGTGAACCTTTAGAGCTCGAAACATGAAATTTGGTACTAAATGGTACTGAAATTTAATTTATGGTCGATATTAATGTGTGGATTGTTTTTCCTGACATATGCAGTTTTCTGTGAAAATAAAATAATATGTTTATACATGTTTAAATATTTCCTACATTCGCTAACGAAGTTGCGGGCATATGCTAGTATATATATAAAAGAGCTTAGTCTTAAGTGAGTGAGTGAGTGACCGACAGATCATCGCCCAGAGGAAACGGCTAAAGCTAGAAGCTAGAAATTTTGAGTGTGGGATATTATTGATGTTTAGGCGTGAGATAAGGCTGGGTTTTTGGAAATTCGAACTAGAAGGGTACGAAATGTACTAAAATGTACCAAGTATGGTACTATCTGTATTAGGCTAACGTGATGAGCTAGAATTCTGAAATTTGGAATGTGGGTCACTGATGGAAAGTTAGAAAGATGTACAAAAGGGTTTTTGGAAATTCGACCTATAAGTGTACGAAAAGTACTAAACGTTACAAAATTTAGTTCTAATTGTATATATATTGAACATATATAGCTAGAATCTTGAAATGTCATATGGAATAAAGGTTGGGAAGTGGTGTTGATGTATGGAAATGGTTTATGAAATTAATACATATGTATATAAAAAGTACAAAATTGTACTAAATTTAGTACGATTTGCGTTTAAATGATTGTATAGAGATGGAAGCCTCAAAATCGGAATTAGGACTACTATTGTAGTACAGGATTGAGGTAGCTTTAAAAAATCGTACTTATGTGTACGAAAAGTACTAAATGGTACTAAATTTGGTGCAAGTTGGATTTAGGGGAATATATAGAGCTGGATTTTTCAGATTGGGAATTAGATTGACTGTTTGAATATTGTATTGAGGTAGTTTAGGAAATTTGTACGAAAAGTACTATGGTACCAAATTTAGTACAATTTGGATTTTGCATGAAAGGATTGAGCTGAAACCCTGAAATTTGGAATTAAGAATACTGTTGAAGATTGAGCTATAGAAACATCTTTGGAAATTCGTATTTATGTGTAAAAATGTACTAAACGGCACTAAATTTCGTACAATTTGGGTGAACGGAGAGAGCTGGAAACCTAAAATTTGGAATAATGGTTGCTGTTGGAATATAGAGTTCAGATATGGAAGCATATTACTTATGTGTACTAAATGGTACTATATTTGGTACAATTTGATTATGGGTGAACGGATAGAACTGGACTACAGAATTTTGGAATTAACATTAGGATTGACATAGTTTAAGAAATCCTTAATTATAGTAACAAAAAGTTCTAAATGGTACCAAATAGTTTACAAAGTGTTTTTGCGTGAACGGATAGGGTGAGATCCTGAAAATTTTAATTAATATTGTGGTTGGAGTGCAGGATTGAGTTATGTATGTCGGAAGTTTTTAAAATTCGTCCTCATGTGTACTAAATGGTACTAAATTTGGTACAATTTATAATTAAGCGAACGCATAGAGATTGAAAACTTACATTTGAAATGAAAATTACAGAATTAAGGTTGTATTGGAATTTTGTACTTATGGATACGATAAACACTAAATGGTACTAAATATGGTACAGTTCGTTTTGTGTAAGCGGAAACCTAAAATTTGGAATTAAAATTACGGCTGGAGTGTACGATGAGTACCATTTAGATTAGAGTGAAGGATAGAAATGGACAACTTATATTTGAAAATAAAATTACTGTTAATGTTAATTCGAACTCATGAGTGCGAAAAGTACTAAATTGTAGCAAATATGTGGAATTGAGGACGTTTTAGAACCTCGTAACGAAAAGTTGGTGAACGGATAGAGCTGGATAGAGATAGGTTTGGAAATTCGTACTTATGGTTAGATTGATATAGCTTTGGATATAAATACGAAAAGTACAGAATGATACAAAATCTGGTACAATTTGGCTTTAGGTAACAAACCTGGAATTTTAAATATGGACTTACGATTACTATTTAAAATCAGGACTGAGGTATTTTGGAAATTTGTACTTATGAGTACAAAAAGTACTAAATTTGGTACAATTTAAACTTTGGTGGAATTAAGATGGTGGAGACAACTTTGGAAATTCGAATTTATGTGTACGATTAGTAAATAGAAAAGAAAATGCACTAAATTTGGATTTGGGCAACGGAGAGAGCTGGAAGCCTAAAATTTTAAATGTGGATCATTGACGGAGAGTTAGAAAGAAGTACTAAATTTGTACTAAATTTTGTGGTACTTATGTGTTCGAAAAGTGCTAAATGGAACTTGTACGTTCGTATATAATTGGAATTTTGATCTATTTTTAATCAGTGTAATGGAAATGAGAAAGATACTTCGGAAAATAGTGCTTATGTGTATGAAGAATACTAAATGATAATAAACATGCTATTAGATGTAGGAAAAGAGGTGGAATTCAAAACTATAGTACAACATATTATAAAGTATTCACGACTTTCATATGAATTTTTTTATTCCCTTTCGCATACGAAGTAGCGGGCATTATGCTAGTACAATCGCCTAAATACCGAATATTGGGGGTACTGTAATATGGCGGCTACCCAAAAATACCGAATACTGGGAGTACCGTTAAATGGGGGCTACACTGAAACTTCAGTCAATATTAATAATTTTTGGTACGGAGATGTGCTATGTAATGAAAACACAAATTACAGTCAATTCGGTTGAAAAACGTGCCCAAAATCCCTAAAATACCAAATACTGAGGGGGGCCGTTGGGGCCTACACCAAAACTTAGACCAATATATAGCATTTACTATACTAAACATCCTGTTCAAAAATGCATAGCTCTATCTTAAATTTTACGATCTCGACATAAAATTTTATTTGGTCAAGAATATATATTCTTTATGTGGTCTCCGGTGAATGTTTCGAGGTGTTGCAAACGGAATGACAAATTTAATATACACTCCACCTTATGATGGAGGCTACAAAAAAGCCTATATCTAAATCTGGACCGATTTTCACGAAACAAGGCAGACATCACTCTAGGCTCAATTCAGTACGTTGTGACAAATTTCGTGCAAATCGAAATATATATAGCAACTTTGGTGCACCATTTAAATGAAATCGGACGAAACTTTATGTGGTAGCCATATCTAAATCAGGACCGATTTTCGTGAAACTTGACAGACATCATTCTAGGCTCAATTAAGTACGTTATGCCAAATTTCGAGCAAATCGACGAAACTATATATGGGAGCTATATCTAAATCCGTACCGATTTTCACGAAACTTGGCAGACATCATTCTAGACTCAATTCAGTAAGTTATGCCAAATTTCGTGCAAATCGAAAGATATATAGGGACTTTGGGGCACCATTTTCATGAAATCGGACGAAACTATATATGGGAGCTATATCTAAATCTGGACCGATTTTCACGAAACTTGGCTGACATCATTCTAGACGTAAATGATTAGGCTGTACCAAATTTCAAGCAAATCTAAATATATATATATATATATATATATAGGAACTTTAGGGCACCATTTACATGAAATCGGACGAAACTATATATGGGAGATATATCTAAATCAGGGCCGATTTTCATGAAATTTGGCAGACATCATTCTAGGCTCAATAACTACCTATATTTAAGGTTGTGGTGTTTTGGAAATTCGCACTTATGATTGATAAATAAGTGCGAATTTCCAAAACACCACAACCTTAAATCCAAAACTCAAGATTCCAGTTCTATCGGTTCACCTAAATCCAAATTATATCAAATATAGTACCGTTTAGTACATATACGTACAAATTTACATTACAACCTACATCATGCAATCTAAAGGAAATTTTATTACCCTGCTCGGGATTCCTGCTCTGTCGGTGCCTCTAAAACAAAAATTTACCAAATTTAGTGCAAAATTTCTTACATACCTCAATTTAACACCCTACAGCGATCCTAACTCCAAATGTCAATATTCCAGCTTTATCGGTTCTCTTAAATCAAAATTTGCTACCATATAGTACATATATGTACGAATTTTAAAAACGTTCTACATAGTCCAATCCTACCCCGCAACAGTGATCCTAATCTCAAAGTTCAAGATTCTTGCTCTATCGTTTCAATCAAAGCAAAACATGGTACACATTTACAAAACTTCATAATACCCACAAGTATGAATTTCCAAACCAACAGTAACCTTTTTTCGAAATGTTCGTGTTCCAGCTCTATCGGTTCACCGAAAACCACATTTGGTACCATTTCGTACACAACTCCAAATTTCAGGATTCCAGCTCTATTGGTTCAACCAACATTTAAATTGTGCCAAATTTAGTACACGTTAGTATGAATTTCCAATACCTTTCACAAAACCCAATCTATCAGTGCCCTATCGTCAAATTTTAAGATTCCAGCTCAAATTTCCAAAACTTCTGCAATCGGTTCCACCAAAATTTAAATTGTACCAAATTTATTTCAAAACTAGTAAGGAAAGTAGTAAAGTCGGACTGGGCCGACTATATGATACCCTTCACCACTTTCGGTATACTGTACATATGTATCCTTACAATTGTATGTCAATGTTCCCTCGAAGGAACGCAATAACGTCATTCAAGTTTCAATTTGAGACAATGTACAAAATGTCGTGCTAATCAGACAAACATTAGGAGTTTGGTGCACCATTTATGTAAACTCGAACGAATTTATATATGTATATGTGGGAGCTATATCGAAATCTGAACCGACTTTTCCGAAACTTAGCACACACCATTCTAGACTCAATTCAATGCCAAATTTCGTGCAAATCGAAGAATATATAAGAATTTTGGTGCACCATTTACATATAATCGGACAAAAATATTTATGGGAGCTATACCTAATTCTGAATAGATTTTCATGAAACTTAGCACACATCACTCTAGACATAATGCAATGCGCTATGCCAAATTTCGTGCAAAACCAAGGATATATAGGGACTATGGTG
>NW_026883983.1:0-5391 GCF_032173495.1 Musca vetustissima
TATGTGTTATTCAATGAGATCTCAAAATACTAAATTACAGTCAGTTCGCTTGAAAAACGTGTTCCAAATCCTCAAAATACGAATAATTTTTGATTCCGGCATGTGTTATTTAATGATAACTCAGAATACAAAATTACAGGCAATTCGGTTAAAAATAGTGTTCAAAAACCCCAAAAGTACGGAGTATTGGGGGTACCGTTATATGCCGCATTAAACATTCTATGAGTATTAGTAATGTATGTGTAAAAGTTTAGAGTTCTATCTTAAATAATGCGATCTCTATCGGGATTCCAACGGACAGACAGATGGACGGACATGGGTATATCAACATATAATTTTATTCTGATCAAGAATTTAAAGACCTTGTGGGGCCGCATTTCGAAACAATCCACCTTTATGGTGTGGGCTACAAAAAGGGTCTAAACTCTCTCAATTAACGAAATTATGGGGGTACCGTTGAACCCTCCGAAAAAGATAAAGAAATATAATTTTTGGCAGAAAGAGGTGCTGAGTACACTAAACGTCCATCTTTAAACTTGACCTTCGTTCACACAACAGATAACTCTATGCCAAATTTCAGCATTTTATCTCAATTCATGATCCCTGAACGACTTTTTTGCTTGGTTTTGTATTATCCTTTACGTCCATCCATTTGTGACCTTTGTATGTAGGGGAGACTGGGCATCGGCATTCGGCCTCGGGACACATTCGGCAGTCGCGTTTTCGATATTAAGCGCTCACTGTACATCACTTGCTTCGATCCATAGGTATCGAATATCGAAATAAATGAGTGTCGCAAAGTTTGAAATCTCTCTTTGACTGATAGCGGTGATAAAAACCAAGCTATGAATATGGTACCGAATGTGTCCCATTAAATGCCGAAGGTACCCTGAGTAGGGGCACATTCGGCGAATTTGATTTTTTTTTTTTTTGCAAAACTGTAAAAATTCTAAACTAATACTAATTAATTATATGGTTTTGGTACTATGTATCAAAACCATATATAATTATGTATCAGACAACAATAACCAGCCATAAAATTCTTATATCTCTACTGAGATATAGAGCTCTAAGTAACAAGTGCCGAATGTGCCCCAGTCTCCCCTACATATATACAAATCCATTCCTCCATTTATCCGAATTATTCACACATGCTAAAATTAGAAAATTCGTATATTTTCTCTTGCCCTTATCACACTCATGTAACAGGACATTATTAATGTTGGCGATGTTTATATAAATATTACTAACACATACACACTTTCATATCTCGGATTTAACCTCCGACCATATTACAATCATGTATGAACTTTGAAAATTCGTGAGTATATAGTTTGCATATGAATGTTGAAAAAAACAGATACTGTAACATATTCTGTGATATGGTACGAAAGAACCGAAAGCGATGTGGGATACATTTATTCCACTTTAACACACATTATTCATTTGTTTCCCCATAGATATGATGAACGGTTCACCCGAGAGTGAATATTTCATATTTTTAGAATATAAGACGGGAATATGAGCTTCAAATGGAATATTGTGTATGTTGAGTTTACGTACAAAAATCAGTCTTGTTGGCATTGTTGGTATATACGTGCATATATTTACAAAATTATGCGCCAAATATAGCTCTAAAATCATTTCATATCACTATGTACATATATATGAAACAAATGTTGTATATTATTTACAATGTTTTTTTTTATAATATTAGTACACATTTCCATTAATTATCAATAAAGTAAAACATTTAATTACGAATTTTTTTATTTTAACACACATTTTTAAGTATTTTTTGTTACGAAGCCAATTAAAATTGTTTTCACGTTAATATAAAATCATTCATGTTTGTTTATTTGAACCTGAATATGATATAATCAGATACATTTTTATTAAAAAAAAAATAAGAATGAAATATCAATAAAGGAGCAAAATACAAACATTAAGCTTATGTTTATTTGGAGAATATATAGGTTGTCTTCTTGGTAGTATATTCTGTAATGTCAAATAACAGCCACTTTTTTTTTTCGAGAATTCACCTATACCTAAAAGATATATATTGTCCAAATATTGAGTTATATTTTTTTTTTGATATATTTAATACATATCAGGAACATAGAATGACAAATTAAATGCATCGATTGTGGGACCATTTAACAAAAATATAGACCTACATCGACAAGTTTTGTCAAGAATAATTTAATTTTGCAAAAAGTGTCGACGAGCCGAATATATTAGACCCTGCTATTTTTATACCCTACGGCAAAAATGTGCCTAATCGAAATATTGGTTTTAGACATCTTGTTTCTTTGGACCAAACCCGTTTCAGAATCGATATACAAATGTCTGTCCGGCTGGTACGCATGATAACTGTCGAAGTATCTAACCGAAATATTTTTTTTTTTTAATTTAAATCAAACTGGCAGATGAGGAGTATTGGTACTCTCCTCCAAAAATGGTCAAACCTAATTTTATAAAATCTTCATTTTGAAAGTTTCTAAATCTTATATTAAACGAACGGAAAATCCATCCAAACTTTGCACATCGTAATATTTTTACCTAGGCTTTATCAAATCAAAAGATGGGACTCATTGGTCCATTCGTATTTTGCCAAAACAAACAGATTGGCAAGATTTTTTTACACAAATTCTTGTAGAAAATGTTATTAAAAGTATTACCAAACAAGCTCTTCGAAATTCGGAGATTTTCATTTATAATTTTGTTTTTTTTTTTTTAATTTTTTGGTTCAACATTACAACAAATATTTTTTGACATTTATTTGCACTAACAGCTGGGCCGATGCGGCTACTTTATTAACCCTACGGTCAATAACCAAAAAAGTATACGTAGATCAATAACCGTGGTACATTTGTACCCATCCAAAGATAGCTCTGTAATTCATTCAAAAATTGGTCTTTCGTGAGGTTTTTTTGTTTTAAATTAGTCCATACGGATCTGATCTAGATGTAGGAACTCAAAATTATATATACACTTAAATAATATATATTTTAATCCATGCCTAAATGATAATCTATCTAAAACAATCATAGTATATTCGTTAGAGCTTTCGAATGGGATAAGCTTTTTTAGTTATTTTTTTATTGGGATCTTATTTAGGTGTTCATCAACCCCTCTGCAAATTTTTGTGGCCCTAGACAACATGGGTCCATCAGGGCGACTCGTGGAAATCAGAAACTACCTTGGGAGCTAAGCAATATTATATCAAATTACAGCTATTTCGTTTCGAAATAAGAAGATATTTCTTTAAATAGTTTGTTTAAATTCCTTATTTATATAGAGACATATATACATATAATAATTAAATCCTACTTTCTACTTTCAATTTCAGAAATACACTGGCAAATGTACATGCAATGCGTCTGATATCCTAGAAGCGATTAAAGAAAACGATCTACTGCGCGAAACGATACGTGGCCCACCAGGACTACCGGGTAAAGAGGGTAAAACTGGAGCTCCTGGACGGACGGTAAGAATTAATATTTTTCTTTAATTTGAAATTGGAAATGTCACAGTTTTTTTACTAATACTAAATTCAAATATGCGAGGTCTGATTAAAAATGAACGGTTAAGGTATGATCAAAAATGAACTGTTAAGGGCAGATCAAAAATAGATCATTTATGCAATCATCAATAACTATATTGTCCCCTTTTAACACTCCAAGTGACTTTTACTTGTTCTCAACTATAAAAAAAAATTCTTGCTGGCAAGCTTTTTACCTCAAATGAATGTGCAATTACAGTTCTAAACTACTATTTTGAAGACCTTGATGAAAACTATTTTAATCATGGGATAGAATTGCAAGGAAAGTGTTGGACTAATTGTATTGAAGTTTCAGGAGATTATATTGAAAAATAAAAATATTTTTGAAACACTATTTATTATCTTTCATTGATAGGCTATGAAATTTACGAACCGCCCTTGTATTAGGTTTGTCGATTTAGATAAAACTCCCATTTGTTATCCGATTTTATCTAAATAAATTGTAATGAAATTTTGCACAACGCACCAAATGGATTCTAGAATAATGCCCCCCATTCTCGGTGTCAAACAATTTTGTTTAGTTTTTCGAACTAAAATCGTCCGATTTTATGTAAATTATGCACCAAGCTCCCAATATTTGTCCGATTGGGACAAAATTTTGCACAACGCACTGAATCAGGTGTATGCTTATGTGTGCGCAGTTTTGTTGGAATCGGTTCATATTTAGATATAGCTCCCATATATATAGTCGTCCGGTTTTATGTGAATGATGCGCTAAACTCACAATATTTGTGCTATTGGCACAAAATTTTGCACAGAGTTCTGAATTAGGTTAAGACCGATGTCTGCCAAATTTTGTTAAAATCGGTTTAGATATAGCCCCCATATATAGTTTCGTCCGATTTTTTGGTTAATGATACACCAAACCCCCAATATTTGTCCGATTGGAATAACATTTTGCGTAGAGTACTGATGTAGGTCCAGACTGATGTCTGCGAAGTTTAGTTAAAATCGGTTCAGATTTAGATATAGCTCCCATATATAGTTTCGTCCGATTTTATGTGAATGATGCACCAAACTCACAATATTTGTCCGATTGGCACAACATTTTGCACAGAGTTCTGAATTAGGTTCAGACCGATGTCTACGAAGTTTAGTTAAAATCGGTTCAGATTTAGATATAGCTCCCTTATATAGTTTCGTCCGATTTTATGTGAATGATGCACCAAACTCCCAATATTTTTCCGATTGGGACAAAATTCTGCACAAAGTACTGAATTAGGTACAGACTGAGGTCAGCGAAGTTTTGTTAAAATCGATTCAGATTTAGACATAGCTCCCATATATAGTTTCGTCGGATTTTTTGTGAATGATGCACCAAACTCCCAATATTTGTCCGATTGGGACAACATTTCAGATTTATATATAGCTCCCATATATAGTTACGTCCGATTTTTTGTGAATGATACGCCAAACTCCCAATATTTGTCAGATTGAGTAAAATTTTGCATAGCGAATGCTATTGAGAAAAAAATGATGTTTGATAAGGTTTGTAGAAATCGATCCAGATTTTGATATAGGTCTTATATATATTTTCGTTCGATTTTATGTAAATGGTTGTTACATGAAATTTGGCAGAGGGTATTAATATTGTGATTACAAACACAAATTTTGTATGCAACGGTTACTCAATTAAGTCCATGTGTTTATATATAGCTCCCATATATAATTTGACTCAATTTTATACAAATGGTACACCAAAGAATCCAAGTCTGTCTGTTTGACATGCAATTTTTCATTGATTTCAGAATGGTATGTGTATGGGATTTTCCAGTTGGTTCAAATATCTATCTAGATAGCACATTTATTTTTGCCCGATTCCATCT
>NW_026883984.1:0-54162 GCF_032173495.1 Musca vetustissima
ATAATTCGAGAAATAACTGATTTTTTTCATGGAATATTTTTCCGAAATAATATTCGGTGATAAATTATATTCACAATTACTGGTAGTTAGCTGGTTTGTTTCTAACCATTTTAATATTTTTTAGCAGTAATTAAAAATTGAAAACCAGACAGATGTTAATATAATAAAATCAATTTAAAAATGATCTATAAGAACCGAAATATGTGTAGAAAAAAAACAGTAATTATAATGCTAAAAAAATTAAAATTTTAGAGCTCACCTGTCTGTACTGTATAGCTGCATTAGTTTTTCCAAGCAAAAATTGAGACAATCCCCTTATCCATAAATTATTATTAACTTCGTTATGAATTTTGCATTAATGTTTGGTCCAAATAAATGAGCTGTACCAAATTTCATCCAATTTTGGATCAGAAATATTTTTAATGCCGTTGGAATGTTTTGGTATTGGATAGTTCAGTGATTGGAATTTCCAATCCGTTTAGAATAAAATTTTTAACGAAAACCACAACAAAATATGTACATTTACAAGCATGCCCAACATATTCGTCTATATTATCAAAACTCTCAGCAAATTAGGTGCGAGTGAACAGAGCTGGACATAATAATGACTGACAATGGCATTTTACACCTTAATTTATAAATTCCTCATATTATTAACAAATAGCTTTTATGTTATTAACACATTTTGCTGTAATGAAGGCGTCTTAAACGGCCGTTTAACATTAACGGCTTAATGTCTTCGGTGAAAAGATTAATCCAAATTGCTTTCTTGTTATGCTCTAATTTACCATTCAAGATGATTTGAATATAATCTTCTGATGTTGTTGTTGTTATTGCTTAGTTAAAACTAGGCAGTTTGACCGATAAACAACAAAAATGGTCAGCGACAACAACAGCAACAACATCAACTGAACAACCCACATAATTCTGATTGATATTTTGAGCAATTAACAATAATTTTTGATATTCGGTGTTGTAAAGTTGATACCAATTTTGTTGGAGTTTGATTTGTTCAGATGTATCGGCATAGCAGGTTGACTTGCCTATGGCTCTGACTGACGGGCTGCTTGTTTGGTCGGCTGTTGTTCACATTTAATTGAGTTTGCCATTTGCAAAAGTAATTGACATATGCGTGACATTTCTAAGATATTTTCGTTCAAATAAAAAAATGCAACAACAACAACATTACACAAGTAGAATAGCCAGCAATGTGAAAGAATGGGAGGAAAAGAGAAAAAATGTTGAAAGACCAGGAAAGAAAACACATTCAACAATTTTTATTCGATTTGACGTTGGTGTTCTCATAAAAAAAAAATAAAATTTTAGCGTTTCTGTGTGTGAGTGTGGCATATTTCAAGTTATATGTATTGTTTTGACAGATTTCATTTAAGATTTTGACATTTTGATATGATGAGTTCATTAAAATGTTTGTTGTTTATTTTGAAGCTCTGTTATCGTTGCCGTCTGCCAGAGTTAGTTTGGGTTTTCAGAGTTGTCTCTTTAATCGATGGCTTTTTAATGACAAAGTCATTATGGGCTGAAAGAAAAATGGTTGATATTTTTGTCACATTTTTAAGTTATGAACATGACTTTTGCCTCCAAATGATTTGCCACACACAGAGTGAGTTTGTTGTCGAAGTTTTTTGATTTAGCTTGGATGTTTATAAGGTGAAATATTCCGATAATGGCAGGGGGCTTGTTAGGTAAGTAAATATGGGTGTGTGCAAATATTTGTTAACAAAGTGCAGTCGCACTTCTTTCCTAATGACATAATTAACTCTGGATTCCCATTGTTTAATGAAAATTCCAATAAAACTTAGCACTGCTGGGTTGGGAATTTTTACAACATTTTGGGGTGAGAGAACCGAAGTTTTATATTTACGCGACCAAAACGATGTAAGCAATAGCAAGTTTAAAAAATTCCGCAATAAATGGAAAAATAGATTTTAAATTTTAAAATATCATAGTCACATTTTTCAATGAAGTATTTCCGACTTAACAATGTAAAATTTGCTATGACGCTCAATTATACAAATGGAGCTTGTGATTATAATGGATGTGAGAATTATTAGTTATTTGAATATAATAATGAAAAGTTTGGGAACATCACAAATTTGATTTTTGTCAAAAAAAAAAAAAAAAAAAAACAAAAAATAAAATAAAATAAAAAAATAAAAAAACAGTAAGGAAAGTTCAAAAGTCGGACGGGGCCGACTATATGATACCCTTCACCACTTTGGGTACATGCAAGAGATACACATATGTACAATATCCTTTAGATAGAATAGACATACCATCTTTGGAGGAACATTGAAATGGAATACAATCTGAAATTGAATGTCAATCGTCGAGCATACATACTTTGCTCGACGATAGACATTAAATTTCAGATCTATATATAATTGGACATCTATTAAATGTAAAGCGAACAGACATAGGTAATGTGAGCTATATTTAAATCTGAACCAATTCCAAACTTAACCAATACATTCTAACCTAAATTCAATACACCCTGCAATTACATTAATATACGGTGCGCCATTTACATTAAATCGGACGAAACTATATATGGGAGCTATATCTAAATCTGAACCGTTTTTCTCCAATTTCAATAGGGTTCGTCCTTGGGCCAAATAAGTGACACATGCCAAATTTAATCCAAATCGGATCATAAATGCGACCTGTACTTTGTTCACAAAAATACATGGACGGACAGACGGACATGCATAAATCGACTCAGAAAGTGATTCTATGAATATTCTCAAAAGGAACCATGGGTCTATCTCGATTATTTTTGACTGTTACAAACATATGCACAAAAACATAATACCCTGTACCACAGTGTGGTACCAGAAGATATTTTAATGGTTATAGCACTAATCGACGCCTTGGAATGTTCTCTGAATTTTGCGACAGTCTGCGGCCGTTCATAAACTTAAGAATTGTTGTCGAGACTATAAAAATAGTCAGATGTAAAAAATATTTATATTCAGGTTTGAAACTAGAAACACAAACGTTGCTACTGGAGTATTAGCAACCTGTATTGCCTCGACAAGGGAACCCAAAATTCTGTTGGAGTTTACTTATTTATAAATCTTAAAGTTTTAGTTAGCTTTGAGGTGTAAAATTCAGACGCTTTCAAACGTAGCACCGTTGTGACTACTTCCAAAATACCTTGACTCTTTTATATAGATTTCTGCTATTTTTATTCAAAATCAATCACCTTTTGACTTATGATTTGTAAATGTACCCATTGAATGGTCTTCGAATTCAGTTAAATAGGCCTGGTCTGATGACTCAGACCTCGTCGGATACCCATAAAGCAATTTTACGGGGATTTAACGATGTTCATCTGTCTGTTGAAATCACGCTAGAGCTTGCAATATTGAATAGGATATTAGATCCTCTTTTTAGGCTCGACCCCACATTTCGGTATTTCGAATCTTATGAGCACGTTTTCAGCGGTAATTTGGATTATCCATCGGACACCTGTTACTAAAAAATATTCATGTTGGCCAACGTTTTAAGAGATACTACACGTTTTGCAACCGAATTGGAACTAATTTCATATTTTGGATTATCATTGGATAGAAAATTGTCCTATTAAAATTTGTCAATATTGGCCCTTGTTCAGGGTTAGTCTCCATGAAGCGGTGCACTATTGCTAATTTTATGGACTTCAGGTTTTAATTTTATATTTTGGATTCCCATAGGGTTTTGAAGGCTTTAAACACATTTTCCCACGAAAATAACTATAATTTTGTATTGCGAGGGCTTGGAAGCTGATTTAAGGTTATAGAAGTATCAAAGCGGCAGTAATTTGTCATTCCTTGCTCTTGAATTTTCTTTCGTTTGAGAAATTAATAATGGCAATCCATTTTAACTTGTAACCCATCTATCATGGTCTATTAAATGAGGTATACCGGGTGGCGAATTCATGCCTTAGTATTATCTTGATGTTAACATTTTAATCGCGAAATACCAACCAGAATAGGATAAAAACTCAAAGAAGAAGAACCTACGCACAGAACATGACGCGAAGCGTTTCGTCATTGGTTAAGTGTCTTCATCAGACTACCTTGTATAATAATGCAATGCCTTTTCATTTTCCCAAATCAACAACCTAGTGGAAGACCAGTGAGTGGAGCAGTATAGTCGAACGGGGCCGACCATATGATACCCTACACAACTACCACGGAACTCTAAATTTCTGCAGATCTATATCTATTTGCACCCTCTTAACCGATTAGAGGTCAAAAGCTCCTATTTCTTGCCATGACATCTTTTTCGAATTATGTTTTATATCATAATATCCATTTTTTTCATTTTACACAGAAAGGTCTTGGTTGACTTGACCCGTTGAATAGTGACAGATCATTACAAAAGCCCATCAAATTAGTTGGCCAGATTCATTCTCCAGTGTCTGCTTATAATTGTGGCATAGATCGACATGATGATCACCGCAAATTATAGACGTTGTCCTTTACCATAACCGAAACCTCATGGAAACTTTAAAAGCGATCAGCGCTATATTTCCGCTTCTAGTGTGGTAATGGGTTACTAAATAATATATAAATACGTAAGCACCTGTAAATATTTTAATGTAACTCCCACATCCGAGTACATACGACAGTATAATTGGTATCAATTTAAAGGTTAACCACTCCTCTTGGATATACTACCAACTTCTCGGGTCTATGTTCTACATGGGTAAATATATATGCCATAGAATACAAATTTTGTAATTTTTCACAAAAAAGTCAGGGTCCATTTGACCCGCTAAATATTGACTGATCTTTATCAAAACATGCATGCTTATTCTCTGGCCCGATCCCCTTCTCCATCGCGGTGTTTGGGCCATAATTGCGGCCTCTGGAGCGATCAGAAAAACCGACAAAAATAAAGTTTTTGGTCAATTTCATCCCCTAAATATTAACCAATCTTTTCCAAAAACAATAGGGGTCTTCATTGGCCAGAATCCATCCTACATGCAAAATTTCGTGAAGATTGGTCCATAACTGTGGCCTGTATCGTGTTTACAAATTATAATGGACAGACGGACGGACGAACACACATGTCTAGATCGACTCAGCTAGTCGAGATATGACGATCGGTGGGTCTAGGACCAATATTTCGCGGCGTTACAAACTTTTGGGGCTGCACAAAGCTATAATACCCTGACAACATAGTTGTGTAGGGTATAATAATTTACAATAGCATATTCTCTATATGAAGCTTCCGAAATTTTAAAGAAACATTTTGAATGCCCGCCACTTGTTAGAGGGTATTAAAAGTTTAGTTTGTCAAAGTTCTTCTATATCGATAATAATATTTACACTAGATTACCGAAGGCGGTTATTTTGATAATTTTTCAATGTCAAGTACAAAAAAAATTGTGTATATTATGACACAGCTTTTTAAAATTTGGTGACTTTTTTACCACATAGAACTACGTTTATTAATCATAGAAGCTGCTTCCCCCCTCTTTCATTCCCCGTATTCACATGTGCTATACCTATATTGCCTAAAATCGGTCATTTTGGCCTCTTGTAAAATATCTAATAATCAAACTACTTTATTATTATTTAAAGTAAATTTCTTATAGGACCAGATCAGTATAACAACATCGAAAACCGTTTGCTGCTCTAGAAACATAAACTACACACAGATAGATTTTATATTTCCAGTCGATTTCCATTAGTGTAAACACTTACCCTTTTTCGAACATTTTGTCCGCTCTCTTTTTTTCAAAAAGGGAAACTCGAATAAATGTATAAAATAAATAATGTAAAAAATAAGTTAAAACTAATTTTTTACACAATAAAAATTCCTTCAGTATGAGGTAATTTTGACCGATATTAGGCAATATTCAAATCACCGGTAATAATATTAAAAATAATCCACATCAATTCCATAAAATTATAATAATATTTAATACTTAGTTCCAATTATATATCACACAAAATCTTCCATTGACCTACATATTCCATGATCATTTTCCAATCCACTCTATTGTACCAAATGTGTCACTCATTTTAGAATCATATGTTATGATGTTATTGAATTTTCGGTGCTAAATATACAATTTAAAATATAAAACATAAATCTTTTTTAGATCATATCTAAAAATAATAAAAAATAACCTTTTCTTCTTCTTCGAAAAAGTCAAAAGACAAACTTATTGTTTCACTGTCCATTGTTGGAAATCAATAAGAACTGGTTTAAAACCGAACTAAAATACTGTTACAAAAATATAAAATTTATCAGCTGTGACAAAAACCCCCCATCACAATGGAGATGATTTGCCTAAGTCAACTTGAATTTAGACTAATACCTAAACAACAATACCTGCAACAACAAAAACAACCACATAATTGACAATCCATTTGTGGCCATTATCTTAACCAGTTAATAACCCATTCATTCATCCATCTATCCATTCATAAGCGTTGTCAACGTTGGTTGTCTACCCCAACGACATATTAACTGTTTCCGAATTCCATCAAATCGAAACGAAGATCCATTTAAAATTCATTCACATAAATACAGCTTTTTTCGAACAAAAATAAATCGATTCGAACTACATTTTAGGTGTTGTTGTGTTTTTGTGTTTGAGGTGACTTCTTATTGTTGTCATTGCTGTTGTTTACTGCTTCCTTTGTCCATAGAAGACGTTGAGAAAATTATTATTATGATTTTTATTGTTGTTGTGGTTATGATGGCCCCCTCTCTTAATAATACATTCATATCATAAAGACACGAATAAATTTTAGTATTTCGATATTAATAAATAACAAAAAACACCATCAAAAGTCAAATTTGCGTTTATTGATGGGACTGTATATCAATTTTGTGTTTTTTGATTGACAAACGTGAGAAGTTTTTCTGTCCGTTCGTACATTTTTATTATTGGATGTGAAAATTATGCCATACACCGAAAGAAGCAAGCCATAAAAACGTGGCTGCTGCTGCTTCTGCTGATGAAGAAGACACAATGGCCAAAAAACACCACACCTGGCAGTCACACGAATTTATAACCAAAAATAAATGAACGATCGATCGGCTAGCTATCAATACTTTTAAACACGACCACATGGACAGCTTGACATGTCTTACATTCAGGTGTTAAAAGCTATTAACAGCTATTTGGATTAGTGCGCAAATAAACAATATTTTTTGTTTTTGGATTTGAGTGCAGTATATGAGACATTTCAAATGTGTTTTAAACTGTCATACCAACAACACATAACATATGTTAATTGACAATTATGAATGGATTGTTAATTGTGAAAAGTTATTGTGGACCTAGAAATCTATAATTGATAATAACTGAAGAATCGGACACTATTATTTATTTGTTAATAATTTACAAGATTATTTTCAGTGCTGTCAAAATGGACAAGAAACGGTCGATAGGATGTTTAGAATCCATCCTGGCTAAAATGATCCAACACGTTACCGCTAACATAAGAACGGAATGCAAAATACGAAAATAACCCGCGTTATTTTTATATCCGAGATATCTTGGCATTCCAACCAAAGCTTGAACAGTGAGATTATTCTTATTATAGCGAGGACCTTTTCAACACAAACAAGTAAAAAAGGCGTTAGGTTAAACGGACTGAACTTTGTATAGCCGTCATTATAGGGATAATAACAATTATTTGCAATGAAGGTTTAAAGGTGGCGTAGGAGATGATAGATACCAAGCAACGACTCTGATTGGCTTTAACATGGCGAAGTCCAGGCTTATCTTGGTCCCTCTTTCATCTTTATTTTGGACACTGACGGATTTATGGTTAACAGGAGTATAAAAGACCTTGTCTCCAGATTCACTCCAATAGATGAGCGAATTGCTATAATCCGTAAAAAAGCTAAGTTCTTCTACATCAGTCTCATTTGCGCCCATGCTCCGACCGAAGATAAAGATGAACAGACCAAAGGCAGAGCGCCTAGAAACAGCATATGACCGTTGCCCTGGCCATGACATTAAAATTCTGCTAGGAGATTTTAATGCAAAAATCTGAAGGGAAAATATCTTTGGCCCCACCGTCGAAAAATTCAGCCTTCATGAAGAAACATCCGACAAGGGCATGAGGTTGACTGACTTCGGGGCAGCAAAAAACATGGTAGTTAGCAGCACCACCCGGATCTCTCCTGATCAAGCAACGAGAAATCAAATTGATCATGTTGTGATAGACGGAAGGCATTCATCCAGTGTTTTAGACGTCTGATCGATCCGAGGAGCGAATATCGATTCGGACCATTACCTTGTGGCAGCCAAGGTACGCACCCGTCTTAATGTAGCAGCAAAGGTGCGATCTAACACAACACGGAAACTCGACGTCGAAAAGCTGCAAACACAACAGGTAGCCGAGGCCTACTCCGCTCAACTTACCCATCTGCTTGAAGAAAGCACTTCTTGTCTCGATAATAGTATAGAAGCACAATGGCAAATAATTGCCCACTCCCTACAAACTGCAGCAAAAGGAACAATTGGGTACCAAAAACCACCACCAAGAAACCCATGGTACGATCAGGAGTGTCGCAGCGTATAGGGCAACCCTGCAGACAGTAGCAACACGTAACGTGATGGAGAATTATCGGGAGAAAAGGAGAGAAGAGAAACGTGTTTTCAGAAAAAAGAAAAAAGAACAAGAAAAACGTGAGCGTGAGCAAATCGAGATGTACAGGAGTCAGAATGAAGTCCGGAAATTTTACCAACGAGTAAAACACCAAACCGAAGGTTTTGGTGCAGGCACATCCTCCTGTAGAGATGAAGAAGGAAACTTGGTGACAGATACAGACAGCGTGTTGAGGATCTGGAAGGAGCATTTCGAAAAGCTTCTAGTATCAAATAGTGGCGTTGAAGGAGATACCCTAGAACCAATAAGAGATGATGGTATAGAGTGTATTACACCTAGCCAAGATGAGGTCATAAAAGCAATTAATCGGCTCAAGAACAACAAAGCAGCAGGAGCCGATGGGTTACCAGCCGAACTATGGCCAGATGCTGGTCAGGTGCATGCACCAGCTGATTACTACAATTTGGCTAGATGAATGCATGCCCAATGATTGGAACCTCAGCATCCTGTGTCCCGTGCACAAAAAAGGAGACAAGACGATATGTGCCAACTATAGAGGAATAAGTTTGCTTCCCATCGCATATAAAGTGCTATCCAGTGTGCTCTGTGAACGATTGATGCCAATGGTCAATGGCATCATCGGACCATACCAATGCGGCTTCAGACCTGGCAAATCCACCATTGACCAGATATTCACTCTGCGCCAAATCCTGGAAACGACCCACGAAAAACACATCCACACATACCACCTATTTGTCGACTTTAAAGCCGCATTCGACAGCCCTATCCGTTCAGATGTGTTTAAAAGGCATATAAAAACGAGCCTACTGATGGTTCCCTAGAAGGGGAAGGCCACTAATTAGATGGAAAGACCAAGTAGAAAACAACATCCTGGAACATGGTCTTCCAAATTGGTGGCGATGCGCTTGGAAATCTTTTTTAAGCTCGGCTTATGGAACAACCGTTCTGTAACAAGCCAGCTAAGTAAATAAGGTTTAAACTCCTTTTTAGCATAACGTAATTTTATTAATTCAAATCTTACATCTATTATAGGTTAAACGGCTTAAACTTAACTTACTTTGATAACTAAACATGCATTTCTTCAGAGACTACTTTACTCTTAACAATGAATGTCTCAGCTTAGCTGAGGACACTTATAACTATCCCCTCACTTATAACTAAAACCTTTCCAACTAAGCTACCAAAAGCCCTTAAAGCATGGACTGCAGAAAGACCCAGTCTTAAACCAAACTGACATTCCCCAGTTTTAATCTTGGCAGGAATAATGGTTTCAAATAACTTCCCAAAAGGGAAGAGGATGGAAAAAAGCCCATAGCTACCACACTGAAATGGATCGGAACACCGCTTCAGTATGTGAACTAACAAAACCTCCTATTAAAAGGGGTATCGATGTAGATATTTTTTGATAATGAGTATTGGGGATATGTGTTATACAATGAGAAACCAAAATACAAAATTACAGCTAATTCAGTTAAAAAACGTGTCCAAAATACCGAATAGTTATATGGTGGCTACACTGAACCTTGAGAACCCAAAATACCATATTACAGAAACGTGGGCCGGTATATTCCATTTGCAATACCAGTGGAACACTTCAGAGTTCTATCTTAAGTATAGCGATTTCTACCGTGATTTCAACAGCGAGACAGACAGACGTATATGCGTAAATAGATATAGAGTTTATTCTGATCAAATATATATTACTTTGTGAATATTTCGAGATGTTGCAAACGGAATGACAAATTTAATACACACTCCACCTTATGGTGGAGGGTATACAAAGAATGTTGAAGAATGTCAAAGCTATGTCACCTGCGCCTTTTTAACGCTACATCTGAAAGCTAAGTTGGCGGTAGACGAGACTCCCACATATGTAGGAGATGTTGACTGAAGATCACAGAATAACTACGCGGCGCGTGTGGTGGACTGATAGAAAAGTATGGCCATCCATATACCGCCTATCCACCACCATGGGACTGTAATAATTATCATTAAAACTATACAAAAATCAAATTAAATTTAATAATAATTTATCATTGAACATCGATCAATAAATAATATTAATTTAATATATATGTACACTAAGTTAACGACAAATTTATGTTAATTTTTAAGCTACAAAAGACAATTATAAAACCGTTTTTCTCGTTTATTTTTCGGTTTTACTCTTTCCACCGACTAGTTGTCTGTCTGTTGTCCATCGTTTCATGAGATCCACCGAAAAAATAAAACACCAAAAAAGACCCAGTTCACATACCCCAACGATCGACACGAAACAGACATAAAATGTAAAGTGTAACACCTGACGGACGCACTCTGTGCATATCAATAATTTATGTTCGGCCAACAATGGGGAGACAACCGCAAAACGTAATAAAAACCAAAGCAAATGAGTGAAGACAACTTGGTTAAACTTGGTCATCCCCCCTGGCCCTCGTTCAATGTTTGGCAGCTTAGTTTATGGGGGCACAATTCTGGTTGGGTGTTTTAATGTTTTTATTACGGAATTTGATGTTAAATCAGTAAAATGGTCGTCACACATTCATGTGTATATATGTATGGGTATTTTTGATACTGTATTTATTTCAAACAATTAAATCTGTTTGTATGTATGTGTGTGCGCGCTCATTTTTACCACACACAAAACAATGAAAAAATCATTTAAATGAAATCAATTGTCTTCAACTATTGTTGGCTATTTAAAGCATTGAAGCAGCGTTTATGTGTGTCCGTCCACCTGTGGTTTTTGTAATGCAAATGTGAATAAATTGATTATAATGCAAAACACATGTAGAACACAATGCGTGTACGCCGTTTCCCAGTTACGATGTTTATGCTCTGAATTAACTATTTTCCAGATGGCGGGAATAGGAGGCGAGGGAATGTAATACAGTTGATGGAAAAAATGTGAGACCATATATTTGTTTTGTTATACTTTCGACGGATTATCGGATCACTAGTCAAATTTTACTCTCATTCTCAGTAATTAGGACTGTATTACGGAGCAGTATGCGTAGTTTGCATTTAGATCTACACTTGCATCCGTACAAAGTCCAGCTCACAGAAAAATTAAAACCAGCTGATCATTCACAACGCCGATACGAGCAAAATCGCTCTCAGAGTACAACATAATTTGTTTACCATTTTTACTCGTTCAAATTTCTCGAACGCCATTTTGTTTTGTGTTCTCTTAAATTTCATTCAAAGTTTTACTATTTTTGTCGGTTGAGGAACGGCTTTCTAGTAAAAAGTTGCAAAACTTGTAAAATTAGTAGATTCTTTTAGGTTCTGGAACGGACCTATAACATCATGTACTACAGTGTGGTAAAGGATATAAATATACACAACTTTACCGAAACTATACATATATCCTTCTAGGCTTCAATTGGTACTCCATGCAATATTTCGTCTCAATCGAACAAACCTATTATATTTAGGAGTACCATTTACATAACATCCACCGAAAATATGCATGGGAGCTGCAATGATTTCAACGAAACTACCCACACATCATTCCAGACTCAAATTAGTCTTAATTGGAAAAACATTGCGAGGTTGGTATAGCATTTACATTAAATTGGAACAGCATATAATTGGGAAATATATCTAAATCTGAACAGATTTCAACGACATTTAACACCCATCATTTCAGACTCAATTAAAAACCAGTAAGGAAAGTAGTAAAGTCGGACGGGGCCGACTATATGATACCCTTCACCACTATGGGTATATTAAACAGGACTATTAACATGAAATTGGATGGAATAAAATATGTGATATTTATTTAAATGTGAATCTACCTAGATCTATCCATAAAGTATGTAAATCGACTTCAAACAAATATAAAGAGGTCATCCGTTGGGCTATGTCTGTACTTCTAAAAAACGCAACTACGTAGTTCTATGCTCAATTTTGTAAGTTGTGCAAAATTTGATGTCAATCTGACTAACATGAGGAGTTTGAAATCTGGCGAAAATATATATGGAAGATCTATCCAAATATTAAGCGATTTCAAACAAACTTGTCACAGGTTAGGTTATACTAATTTCAGAACGTCAATTATTTAAAATCAATCTATAATGAAAGGGAGCTATATATAAATCTGGACCGATTTTCACGAAACAAGGCAGACATCACTCTATTCTCAATTCAGTACGTTATGCCAAATTTCGTGCAAATCGAAAGATATATAGTGACTTTGGAGTACCATTTACATGAAATCGGACGAAACTATATATGGGAGCTATATAGAAATCTGGACCGATTTTCTCGCAACTTGGCAGACATCACTCTAGGCTCAATTCAATACGTTGTGCCAAATTTCGTGCAAATCGAAGGATATATAGGGACTTTGATGCACCATTTATATGAAATCGGACGAAACTATATATGGGAGCTATATCAGGACCGAGTTTCACGAAACTTGGCAGACATAATTCTAGGCTCAATTCAGTACGTTATGCCAAATTTGGTGCAAATCGAAGGATATATAGGGATTTTGGGGCACCATTTACATTAAATCGGACGAAACTATATATGGGAGCTATATCTAAATCCGGACCGATTTTCTCGAAACTTGGCAGACATCACTCTAGGCTTAATACAGTACGATATGCCAAATTTCGTGCAAATCGAAAGATATATATGGGCTTTGGGGCACCATTTACATTAAATCGGACGAAACTATATATGGGAGGTATATCTTAATCTGTACCGATTTTCACGAAACTTGGCAGACATAATTCTAGGCTCAATTCAGTACGTTATGCCAAATTTGGTGCAAATCGAAAGATATATAGGGACTTTGGTGCACCATTTACCGTAAATCGGACGAAACTATATATGGGAGCCATATCTAAATCTGGACCGATTTTCACGAAACTTGGCAGACATAATTCTAGACCTAAATGATTAGGCTGTACCAAATTTCGTGCAAATCGAATGATATATAGGGACCGTTTGCATTAAATCGGTTAAATATATATATGGGAGCTATATCTAAATCTGAAGCGATTTTTCCCAATTTCAATAGGGTGCGTCCTTGGGCCGAATAAGTGACATGTGCCAAATTTCATCGAATTCGAATCTATAATAAAAGGGAGCTATATCTAAATCTGGACCGGTTTTCCCGAAACGAGGCAGACATCACTCTAGGCTCAATTCAGTACGTTATGCCAAATTTGGTGCAAATCGAAAGATGTTTAAAGACTTTGGTGCACCATTTACATGAAATCGGACGAAACTATATATGGGAGCTATATCTAAATCTGGACCGATTTTCACGAAACTTGGCAGACATCATTCTAGACCTAAATGATTAGGCTGTACCGAATTTCGTGCAAATCGAAAGATATATAGGGACCGTTTACATTAAATCGGTTAAATATATATATGGGAGCTATATCTAAATCTGAACCGATTTTTTTCAATTTCAATAGGGTGCGTCCTTGGGCCAAATAAGTGACATGTGCCAAATTTCATCCAATTTGGATCATAAATGCGACCTGTACTTTGTTTACAATTTAACATGGACAGACAGACGGACGGACATGCATAAATCGACTTAGAAAGTGATTCTATGCATATTCTCAAAAGGAACCATGTGTCTATCTCGTTTCCTTTTGCCTGTTACAAACATATGCACAAAGACATAATACTCTGTACCACAGTGTGGTGAAGGGTATAAATACGCTTTTCAAACACTGACCGCACCGCTGTGTCATCTGGGGTAGCTACTTTCATCATCCGTTGAAATAGTGAACTGATATGTGCTGCGAGTTCACCCATAAGATCTACAAAAAAGGGGTGAGGCGTCGGGTTAGTTACCTACAAGCAGAAAACACCTCCTACTATGAAAAAGCAAAGAAAATGAAAATTGAGCTCCCTAATAGGAGAATAAAAGACGTCTTCAGATTCAGTTCTTCTACATAAGTCTCATTTGTGCCCATGCTCCGACGGAAGACAAAGATGAACAATAAATGACCTCTGCCTTGGCCATGGCATTAAAATTCTGCTAGGAGATTTTAATGCAATAATCGGAAGAAGAAGAGAGATCTTAAATTGACAGCGGAGAGTATTCATCCAGTATTTTAGACGTTCGATCGATTCGAGGAGCGAATATCGATACGGATTACTGCCTTGTAGCAGTCAAGGTTCGCACTCGTCTTATCGTAGAAGTAAAGGTAATATAGGAAACTCAACGTCGAAGAGCTGCAAACACAACAAATAGCAGAACTTACCACCTGTCTGACCAAAGAACAACTTGTCCTGATAGTAATATAGAAGATAGAATTACCCACTCTGCACAAACTGCACCAAAAACAACACGTGGGTACCAAAGACCACCATCAAGAAACCCGTGGTATAATCAGGAGTGTCGTAATGGAACTATAAGCAATAAATCGGATGAGGAATAAAAGAGCAGAAGGTGCCGATGGACTACCAGCCGAACTATTGGTTGTCAGATGCGGGCCAGGAGCATGTACCATGCCCAATGCTTAAAACCTCAGCATCCTGTGTCCTGTACAAAAAAGGAAACAAGAGGAATAGTCTAATTAGTCAAACTATAGAGGACTTAGTCTCCTTTCCATCGCATATAAAGTGCTATCGAGCGTACTGTGTGACCGATTGAAGCCAATGGTCAATGACATTATTGGACCATAGCAATGCAGCTTCACGCCTAGCAAATCCACTATTGACCAGATTTTCACTCTGCGCCAAATCTTGGAAAAGACTCACATCGACACATTCCAACTATTCGTCGATTATAAAGCCGCATCCGTTTAAAGATGTTTAAAGAAATGTCTACGTTTGGAATTCCTACAAAATAAATACGGCTATTCAGGATACCTTTAACTGGCACAAAGTCAGCACTTAAAGTCGGAAAGGACCTTTCAGAGACCTTTTATACCGAACGAGGATTCGGACAAAGAGACTGTTGTGTGACCTCTTTAACATCCCACTGGAAAAGGTCATACGAGAGGTAAAGTTGAACAGCAATGACTCTCAGCACACCCAACAACACATGTTACTCGTCTACGCAGACATAAAGGGCCGAACATCACGAACGGTAAGAGCCACCTTTAAACGAATTGGATGGAAAGATCAAGCGGAAGACAAAATCTCGGAACATGGTCTTTCGAATTGGAAGAGCTGCGTACAAGACCGATGCGTCTGGAACTCATAAGTTCAGCTTATGACACAAATGTTCTGTCACAATCCAGCTAAGTAAGTAATGAATTGAGACTATAACCAGTGAGCGGAGCATTAAAGTTGGACGGGGCCGACCATACTATACCCTAACACAACTTCCATGAAAATCTAACTTTCCGTGGTTCTATATTCTGAGATTGGGCAATATTTCGCGATATTTGCACACTTTTGACTGGCTAGTGGTCAGCAAATGTTACTAATAATCAGTACAGCCCCTCTACATACTTGTCCAGATTCCCTTCACCGTGGGTTGTGTTGTGATATTCGGCTTTCGACTCGAAAAGTACAAATAATAAAGTTTTCGTTCCACTTCATCCGAAAATTATTATCTGATCATCACCTAACATTTTAGGCGTTGTCCTTGACCATAACTGGAACCTCATGGGACATTTCAAAGCGATCCGCGCTATATTTCCGCCCTCCAGTGTGGTAATAGGTTACTAAATAATATATGAATACGTAAGCACATGTAAATATATTGTCGAGTACCTACGACAATACAATTGGTATCAATTAAAAGGTCAACCACTCCTCTTGGATATACTATCAACTTCTCGGGACTACGTCCTATAGAATACAAATGTTGTCTTTTTTCACACAAAAGTTAGGGCCCATTTGACCCTCTAAATATTGATCTTTATCAAAACAAGCATGCTTATTCTCTGGCCCGATCCGCTTCTCCATGCGAAAATTCACGGCCTCTGCAGCGACCAGAAAAACCGACAAAAATAAAGTTTTTGGTCCATTTCATCCCCTAAATATTAACCGATCTTTTCCACAACAATAGGGGTCTTCATTGGTCAGAACCCATCCTACATGCAAAATTTTGTGAAGATTGGTCCATAACTGTGGTCTGTATCGTGTTTACAAATTATAATGGACAGACGGACGGACGGACACACATGTCTAGTCAAGATATGACGATCGGTATACTTAAAGGTGGGTCTAGGACCAATATTTCGCGGCGTTACAAACTCTTGGGGCTGCACAAAGCTATAATACCCTGACAACATAGTTGTGTAGGGTATAATTACGAGTGTTTGCAGGGCTTCAGACTTCATATTTTCATAATAATTTGTGCATTAAGTCCCTATTTTTTCCTCTTAAAATGAAATGTGAATAACATATGCATTAATTTAAACTGTAAAATGTACCGAATTTTCTCTTTGTTCACTTCCATTTTTAACCCCCTCTAACTCACAACTGAATGCACCAAACAAGAAACAGCAAAAAATATTTTTTTAAATGTCGAAATGTCACCCTTTCAACGAGCATAACTCTGAAATTGTTTGATCTATAATTTACGAGAAATCTATCAGCACTGTCATATGCCGAAAACATAATGGATATATTTTCCCCAACGAATATGTACCCATAGTCGTATAGGGTATCACACATTCGTCCTCATCCGATTTTGGTGCTCTCATTACTAATCTAATATACCAGATCTATTTGTTAGCAAAGCCACAATACTTCCAACTGTCACTGTACATTGTAAGGTGCATCTGACTTGTCTTTTAGCGGATAAATATGTATGTACATATATGTGTGTGCGTATGTTTGTTAAACACCATTAGGCGTTGTTGTGTTATTATTAGTGACAACATTAGCATAATGGATTTGACACTCTCTGAATTAAATTGTAAATAAAAGTTTTGTTGTTTAAGGTGTTTGATATTCAAGCAGATCATTCATGCCTACATACATACATACGTACGTACAACATACGAACAGTGTCTATCCCTCTCTGATTCCATGGTATATGTCTTAGATTTATATGTGACGATAGATATAGTTCGTACGTGTCTTTGCAATCATAAGTAAATCAGACAAAAAAAGGTTTTCCCTCTTACCTACCCAGTTGCTACCTCCTATTGCGGTTGGTCGTGGGAGGGGATAACTGAGAAATTTCTGTGTTTAACTCTTTCTGATTTGTTATGATGGCAAAAATTGTAAAATAAATCGTATGAACGAACATCTGTTTGTCTGCCAGTGGTCGGTCTGCTACGAAACTCTTCTTGTGTGTGTGTGTGTGCGTGTGAATTTAATATAACATTTATGTTAGTGATTTATGATGTGAATGAAAATTTTGGACGTGATATGTGATTTTGACATGATACACGAATTAAAGTGTGCACCTCCACATATAATTCAAACTATGGCAGTTCAATTGCGTACCCCCAGACAAGATGAGCTACAATTGTTAATTAAGAAACTTGATTTGATTTTTATGAACCCATATAAAATTGTCGAGAAAAAAATTACCATTTAAGAAATTAGAGCTTTATTTTGGGTTTTTTTGCTATGGCAAATTTGGATTTATGGTGAGAAAATACTTTCTCAGAAAAATGATATGGAAGAGAAAATTGTATAGTGTAATGACATTACTTAGAAAACCAGTAAGGAATACCCACTTTAGGTACTTATACAAAATGGGTGTTCGTATTGTGCCCAGGAGCCTGAGCGTGAAACCGGACGAAATTAATTATGTGATCCAACAGAATCAGCGATATCGATGTATTCCTTTATATGAAATCTGACAAAATTATTATTTATAAATCTAGACTAACTGTAATAAAAATTGGCACTCATTTATGTTATATGTCCAAAATATACGTTTGTTACAAACTTAAAAAAAAAATAACAAAAATATTTAAAAGTGCCAATACATAAGATTTATATTCGAAATCTAAATGAATTAACAATAATATTCATAAATCGCAGTACATGTGATTAATATACAACATCTAACACCTATACCATTGCCGCATACCTCCTTGGTATACTATAAAGTGTGTAATTCACTTGTTGCCCTGCAATAATTGCTTGCAAATGATTTAGTATTTTTGGTAAGAAATTATAATTTAATTATCGAAATGCTAATTAAGACAATTTAGCGCTGTGGTGTAGCCAATGCAAGCGTTGGGCACTTGTACATGACCACAAATTAACGATAAACAATACAAAAATAAATGCTTAATTAGTAATAATCGTACATTCGTACATTGATTCATATTCAAGCATATACCGGTAGTTAAACTGTTAAGGAAACAAAAGAAAACACACTGTTCGTAATGTACAATAGGTCATATTGAGAAATATTAACTCAGAAAAGCATTAGGTGTTGCCGAAAGATACTTGCCCTCAGGACCTATGGTTTACACAAATATTCCTCATTATATTTGACTGTAATCACACTTACCTACTTAGCTGGCCTTTGACAGAACATTTGTTCCATAAGCCGAGCGTCGAATTCGTGGCCTTCCCCTTTTACCATCTTTTATATGCCTTTTTAGCTGGAACATTATCATCCACTCTCACGACATGACCTAGCCAGCGTAGTCGCTGCAGCTCGATACGCCTGACTATGTCAATATCCGAGAATAGATGGTATAGCTCATGGTTCATTCGACGGCGATATTCACCGTCGACGCAGATCGGCCCAGAGATCTTCCGGAGAAATGTTTGCTCAAACACTACATGTCGTTGCGCAAGTACACATGCGTCTTGTACAGTGTGAGTTTGGTCTGGCGAGAGATGACCTTGTTTTTGAATTGCTTTCTCAGACCATTGTAGCATCTGTTGGCCAACACTATTCTTCCACGGATTCCAAAACTGATGTTATTAGTTTTGCTTATGGCGGTACCGAGGTATATAAAATCATTCACTACTTCGAAGATGTAATTTTCATATTCCACAGTTTGCCGAGTCTACTGGACGTCTTGAGCTTTGATACCACTACCTTGGTCTTCTAGCCATTTACTGCAAATAGACTCCTTCCCAAGTTGTTCAATGGTGGCTTTTACCGCTCGCAATGTTCGACACATTATGTCGATGACGTCGGCGTATGCTAGTAACATACTTTTCCACGTCGAGTTTCCGTGTTGTGTTAGATCGCACCTTAGCTGTAATACAGTGTGTAATCATTTGATTTACTTACGCCTGTTCCTTTCTTGTAAGGCAATAATATTGACTTTGTACCTTTGAGTACATCCGCTAAAGCGTAAACTGCGCCTGCTCTGTCGTGAACATTAGGGGTTTTTGTTTTCTTTTTCCTTGCTTTTTCATAGTAGGTTGTATTTCCCGAATGTGGACAACTAACCCGACGCCTCAACCTATTTTTGTAGCATTTGCAATATCAAAAATCCGTGGAGTAGTAGTTGAGTAGTTGAAGTTCAAAGCTACATGTTAATTTCGTATTTTTGCAATGTGTAATGGTCATACGACCTAATGTACTGCACAACTACAATTATACAACAACAACATCTTAAATTAATTAAATATTAATTATAAGCGTTGTGTTAATATTTAGACTACGACAAATACCTAAGAGTTAGGTGTTTTAAACTCAGAAGAAGAGAAAAATTCAAAGAAATATAAATAAAAGGGGCTATATGAGCTATTCATAGTATATGACAATAGCAAATTAAAACTTAAAACAACAAAACATAGTTGTTGTATTGTTGCCATTGTCTACCGACCGACAGAGTTAGATAGACATTACCGAATGCCGAACTAAATGTTCAAGTGCAGCAGTTAATAATTAACAACAATAACTATACAATTATGAGTCAACAAAACAATTCTAAACAAAATAAAATTACAGTTTAAATACTCAAGAGAATAACCGCCAACAATGACTTTAATATAATGGGAAATAAAATATATACAATTTGTTGCCAGAGCTATGAAAATTGTATGAACCACAAATTGCCTAATGTTGAAGAAGAGGAATCAAGGAATTTTTTAATTTTCATTTGCAACTAAATTTAATTTGATAGGAAAATTATTTAAAGAACATTAAAATTGCTTAAGTTAATTTTGGAATGAGAAGAATTTTAAGAAATTTCCTCCGCCATATACCCACATTATTCCCAGATACCGGAGTATTTTTAAATGTCATGAATATCAAGGCAATTGAAAAAGTTTTGGAGAAAACACCAAAAAACAGTTTCAGAGAACTAGCAAATTTTCGAGAATCGAATTAATTCAATCGTCCAATTTATACATGCTAATAAAATGTGCTAGTTGTGACCAAACTTTATAATCAGAATATTTCTAAAAAAATAGCTGATTCAATCTTTTCCCATATTAGTGCATTATTTTATACAGAGCTATGGTAAGAACAAGGGTTGATACGTTAAACATACCGCTGGAATAACGCGTAAAGTCAATAATACCACTTTGTCTAGAAATTGAGATTTTAATACAGACAGATTCAATGTGTAACAAGTGAAAAAGCGTTAAATTCGGCCGGGCCGAACTTTGGATACATATACTGACAGGTACTTGAAATGAAAATATAGGGAAAATACCAAAAAGTGGACCTCTATCAACATTTCGGTTATGTAAACCACACTGTAAACTATAAAACAAATTTCATAAATTTTAAATTTCATAAATTATACCCTCAGCTTTATGTATAATGAGGGTGTATACACTTGACACGCTTAAAATGGTTCTAGTCCCCATGTTTCTTTGGCCATCTTATTATTTCTTCCAAACTTAGTTCAATATCGAAGGCGGGGAATATCGGTCCACTCCTTCTGGTACATCCCACACAGTGGCTAGGTCTAAATACAGGTTATAGTTCATATATAGTTCATTATCGAACCTTACGTTCTAGTTTTTTATCTCGATATCCTCCGCAGGTGATATGAATACAACAGAGTCTTAGAACCAATACCAAAACGCGGAACAAATTGCATAAGTATTTTAATATAAACCAGTAAGGAAAGAAGTAAAGTCGGACTGGGCCGACTATATGATACCCTTCACCACTTTGGACATTGACATACAAATGTATCCTAACAATTGTATGTCAATGTCCCCTCGAAGGAACATATTCATGTCTTTCTGCAACCTATGATACATTTAATTTCATTCGGGCAGATTTAGAGTAGTCTGCGTACCATTTATGAAAAAAGATTTATGGCAAAATTAATACACGCTATTCAGTACGCCGCACTGTTAAAAATTTAATCTCAATCAAACCCCAATAACGTCATTCAAGTCTCAATTTGATACGTTGTGCAAATTTTCGTGTTAATCGGACAAACATTTGGAGTTTGGTGCCGCATTTATAAAAAAATCAGACGAAAATATATATGGGAGCTATATCTAAATTTGAACGGATCTTCAAGAAACTTACCACACATCATTCAGACTCATTTAAAATAAAAAAAAACAGTAAAACGAAATTGGATCCATAAACATGTCATTCTGCAACCAATACTAAATTTTTCATTTGATCACATATAAAAGCTATAGGGACTTTGATGCACCATTTTTCATTAATTCGGGCGAAAATATATATGGGAGCTATATTTAAATCTGAACCGATTTTCAGGAAACTTAACACACATCATTCCAGACCTAATTCATTACGCTGTGCCAAATTTCGTGCAAATCGAAAGATATATAGGGACTTTGACGCACCAAATAAGTGACCTATGCCAAATTTCATCCAAATCGGATTATAAATGCGACCTGTACTTTGTTCACAAAAATAAATGGACGGACGGACGGACATGCGTAAATTAACTCAGAAAGTGATTGTATGCATATTCTCAAAAGGAGCCATGTGTCTATCTCGTTTCCTTTTGCCTGTTACAAACATATGCAGTTTTGTGAAGGGTATAAAAAAGGGGTTATATGGGGACTACCCCAAAAAGGGGGTGCATATTAATAAGTTTTTGTAGGGAAATTTGTTGCCATATACGACTACAAAATACCAAATTTCAGCGAATTCGGTTGAAAAACGTGTTCAAGATCCTCAAAATATCGAAAATTGGGGGTACCCTTATATGGGGGCTACTAGAAAAATTGGACCTATATTTATAATTTTTGGTGGAAATATTTGGCACCCAATAAGAACCAAATGCACCAAATTTCAGCGAATTCGGTTGAAAAACGCGCTCAAGAACCCCAAAATACCGACATTCGGGGGGTACCCTTATATCAGGGCTACCAGAAAAAATGGACCTATATTTATAATTTTTAGTGGAGAGATTTGCTACCCTATAAGAACTCAAAGTACTAAATTACAGCCAATTCGGTTGAAAACTACGATCAAAACACCCAAAAGACTGAAAATTAGAGGGTACCGTTATATGGGGGCTATCAGAAAAAATGGACCTATATGTATATTTTTTTGTGGAGAAATTGGGTAGCCAATAGCAACTCAATGTACCAAATGTCAGCGAATTCGGTTGAAAAACTCGCTCAAGAATCCCAAAGTACGGAAAATTGGGGGTATCCTTATATGGGAGGTATGCCTAAACGTGGACCGATATAAGACGACTCTGTGCAAAATTTTGGCGATCTATCTCAACTCGTTTAGACGCTATAGTGATTACAACAGACGGACTGAATGACGGAAAGACGGACATGCTTAGATCGTCTTAGAATTTTACGCTGATCAAAATTATATATATATACTTTGTAGGGTCAGAAATGACTATTTCGATGAGTTACAAATGGAAAAACCAAATTAATATACCCTGCATACTATGGTGGAGGGTATAAAAATACATCAATTTTATAAAAAAATATATATAATTATGTAATTTGTTGTTGTTTTGTAGTAATAGTGTAAAATATGGACTTTTTGTCTTTACATGTTATTTTAGGATGTCCTGGTGTAGCAACTCCTCCTACTAAATATTATAACAAGCATGTATTTGCTGGGTTGACAGCCTTTGGTCGGGGTGTTGTTTCTCCGAGTCAATTCAGTAAATAGAACTAGCTGAAGTGGATATGTCTGTTATTTTAACGGGCAAATCATAAAGCACTCCAAAAGCTACAGGAGAGAAACGCAAAGGAGAGAAACCCAAAATCATCCAAGGCACATTGTTCTGATATAATATCTATGGTGACATTGATTCTGTTAAATGAGCCAAGAGTACCTAAACAAAACCCTCAATTTGTCGTTAGCCACCCTCGGTATTAAAACTAGGCAAGCATGCCAGCAAAGGTGAATCTTACAGGCTGATCTCACTTTTGTCGTCAGTACCTTTAGACTACTCCCAAGCATTAATGAATGCTACTCCGCTGCATAACAACAGCTTTGCACGGCACTTCCACATATATTACGGAAAGGCTCCACCAGAACAGGTCGAGTGAGTGACAGTCGAGATTTATCAAAGTCAGAACGTCGAAAGAACTACGCTTCAGTCGAGTTTGAAATATTGGATCGTAAATTATATGAGTGGACCACAGTAGTGCATGGAATTTAGAAATAAGAACTCGACACTTTGAGTACGTCTGTTGAAATCACGATAGAGATCGCAATCTTTGGGATAGAGGTCTGAATTTTTGCACCGACACTACTAGTACTCCTAGAATGTTTGGTATTGCAAATGGGATATATCATTCCACGTTTCGTTTTCGCTATTTTGGACACGCTTTTCAACCGAATTGACTATAATTTGGTATTTTGGGTTATTAAGGTATAGCAGATCTACGTACCAAAATTTTGTAATATTGACCCAAGTTTCCCCGTAGCCCCCATATTACAACCATAACACCGCTAGCCTTCTATAAGGTTTAGATTAGATTTAAATATAGCTCCCATATATACTTTCGTCCGATTTTATTTTAATGCAGAATTTTTTATGCTCAAATACGTGCAGATTTAAATATAGATCCCATACATAATATTGCTCCATTTTATAGAAATGGTACACCAAAGAACCCAAGTCTGCCCGATTGACATGCAATTTTTCATAGGTTTCAAAATGGTATGTGTATGAGTTGTTTAGTTCAATAATCTATGTAGTTCACACATTTAATTTCGTCCGATTCCAATTCAATGGTCTTCCATTCCATACGACCATCTCTTGTATGTATCAATGTGGTATCATATCGTCGGTTCCCTCTGACTATTGATATTTCCTTACTGATTTTCGGTATATAAAAGTTCCTATTTTCATCGGGAAGGGTATAGCATCGTTTTAACTAGTTACTTATATAAGAATATTGTTCATATCTCATATATTCCACTACTTACCGTTAATAGTACATGTGATGAGTTCCTCATTCTTGGTCAATTTTCCTTCCTAAATATGGACCGTACATCATCAATATACCTTTCCCCGTCTAAAATAGGCTCGGACTATTATTGTGGCACATATATAGAGATTATATTGGATTTTTAAAGACCCTTACTTATACTTGAATTCGAGCTGTAATTTCGTTCGATACATACCGATGCAACTTATCGATATTGGATCTGTACCAAATTGTACATTTCTATTTTTTGTGAGTGATTTTTTTGAAAATTATTCAATGTGGCTGATTATGCCTTAAGAATTTTTCGTAAAAGCACCAACATTGCTGTTTATCATTGGTAACAAATGTCTTTACAAGTTTCCATATACATATTTCCATCTGGATCTTGTATCTATGACGCCCAGCAATTAAACAAAAACTAACTAACACTATTTCAATTTGTCTTTTGCATAAAGTTGATATCATCTATTTGATTGTTAAATGTCAACATATAAAAATTAAAGCTAATGACTACAAGATGTTGTTAGTCAAACGTTATTAATAGCAGGTCTCAACAGCATTAACAACCATTTAAAGTCAATAGAGTATTTGTTTTTAATTTTTTCTTTTCTTTATTTTATAAATTATTCATTGAAATCTTATTAGACGTCAGTATACACGATACATTTTATGTAATCATCATTTATTGATCGAACTAAAGGCATATTATTCCACCATTTCCATGTTAAGATCTTAAATGTCGAGATTTGATTATCAAGCCAAGCAACTAACCAACCCACACTGACAGTGCAATCGATCAATCGAGCAGTCCAAGTCGTTGTTAGACGTCTAGTTACAATTTGTGACACTAGTAGCAAGTTTGTTGCTTAAGTCTTTTGTTCTAGGCAGTACTTGCCTATTTCTATTCTACATATCATTACAACACCTTTATTGGGAAAGGTGTCCCAACAGACACAATAATGCAGATCTTATTGACTGGACTCTCTGCATAGTCATCCATATTTGTTGGGCCCCAACCAAAACAATGTTGCAAAACTGTCGCACTGGCGACCCCCAACAACCATCCAACCAACCATCTAGCCATTTATAGCAGTGATTGCCCGTAGTCTGGAAGTTATTGCATGTCAGCAATATTATCATTGTCTTATATCACTCTGGACGACGAATGCTAGATTAAGAACGATAGGAAGGTAGCCATAATTGAGGGTTTGGTACATTATTGGAATTTCGCAAATAACTCGGGCCACAAGAATCTCAAGCTAACATTTGCGTTGAGGGTGTTGTCTTGGTCTGTCGACGATGGTGCGGCGATAAGTAAATAAATAATGATTGCATTTGATTTCTTTAAAGTAAATAAACATGTTTAGTCCACTTGATTGCTAAAGACCAAAGAAAGATGATAAGACCAAATATTATTATAGTGATCATTCTTAGCGGATAGGGTAATGTGTTGTGGAATGATGATTAACATAATTAAGGAAATAAAACAATAATAAATGATGAGCTTAGTACAGATAACTAAAATAAAGTTTTGTATCCCATTTACCTGAACTCGGAGAAAGATATGTATCTAAGATATGTATCAGAGCTCTATCTTAACTATAGCGATCGCGATTTTATTATTATGAAGAATATTAGGTGTTGCAATGACTGACACTTTATGGTAGAGGGTACAATAAAAGCACTCCGGTGGCAAAATACCGCTTTAAAATATGTAGTTACTAAAAATGAGGCACAACCCAAGGAGCATTATAGCCGGACGCGGCAGACCATATGATAGCCTATACAACTTCCAATGGGCTTTTAATTACTGCAGATCTATATTCCGAAACTGGGTATTATTACGCGATATTTGCACTCCCTTGGCCGCCTAGATGTTAAAAGCTCCTCTCCGGCATCTTTTCCGAATAATGGTTTCCGAAGTAAACATTTACTACGTAAGATTCAAATTTGGTTATTTTACAAAAAAAAAAAAAAACAGTAAGGAAAGTAGTAAAGTCGAACTGGGCCGACTATATGCTACCCTTCACCACTTTGGGTATATTCTACATATGTATTATAACAGACGACGCGTTTTTGTTATATAACTATATCTGAACCGATTTCAGGAAAACTTGCCAGAGACTAATTTATATTATATCAGTACTTTGTGTCAATAGGCCTAGCTAAGGATATTTTCACGAAGTTTAGTAACATCATTCCAGACTTAATTCAGTACCCTATTCCAAAATTCGTGCAAATCGAAAGACATATAGGGACTTTGATGCACCATATTACATAAAAGCGGACGAAAATATATATGGGAGCGATATCTAAATATGAACGGATTTTCACGAAACTTAGCACACGTCATTCTAGTCTTAATTCAGTACGCTATGACAAATTTCGTGCAAATCGAATAATTTTCAGAGATGTTGGTACACCAATTACCTAAAATCGGATGAAAATATATATGGGAGCTATATCTAAATCTGAACCGATTTTCACGAAATTTTGCACATATCATTCTAGACCTAATTTAGTACGTTGTGTCAAATTTCGTGCAAATCGAAAGACAATTTACATTAAATCGGACGAAGATATATATGGTGGCTTTATATAAATCTGAACCGATTTTCGGGAAACTTTGCACACATCATTCTCGATCTCATTCATTACTCTGTGCCAAATTTCGTGTAAATCAAAAGATTTCCAGGGACTTTAGTGGACTATTTACTTAAAATCGGGCGAAGCTATATATGAAGCTATATATACATCTGAACCGATTTTCACGAAACTTTGCACGCATCATTCTTAACTTAATTTAGTATGATATATAGGGACTTTGGTACACAATTTAACTAAAATCGGATGAAAATATATATGGGAGCTATATCTAAATCTGACCGATTTTCACGAAACTTGACAGACATCATTCTAGACCTTATTCATTACGATGTGCCAAAGTTCGTGCAAGTCAAAAGATTTCCAGGGACTTTAGTGGACTATTTACCTAAAATCAGGCGAAGCTATATATGGGAGCTATATCTAAAACTAAACAGATTTTCTCAAAACTTTTCACACATCATTCCAGATTTAATTCATAGCGTACTGAATTAAGTCTAGAATGATGTGTGAACAATTTTAAGAAAATCTTTTCAAAACTCGTGCAAATCAAAAGATTTCCAGGGACTTTAGTGTACTATTTACCTAAAATCGGGCGAAGCTATATATGGGAACTATATATTAATCTGAACTGATTTTCACGAAACTTTGCACACATCATTGTAGACCTTATTCATTACGCTGTGCCAAATTTCGTGCAAATCGAATGATATATAGAGACTTTGGTGCACCATTTACCTTATATCGGACGAAAATATATATGGGAGCTATATCTAAATCTGAACCGATTTTCTCAAAACTTTTCACACATCATTCTAGACTTAATTCAGTACGCTATGCCAAAATTCGTGCAAATCAAAAGATTTCCAGGGACTTTAGTGGATTATTTACCTAAAATCGGGCGAAGCTATATATGGGAACTATATCTTAATCTGAACCGATTTTCACGAAACTTTGCACACATCATTGTACACCTTATTCATTACGCTGTGCCAAATTTCGTGCAAATCGAATGATATATAGAGACTTTGGTGCACCATTTACCTTATATCGGACGGGCCAAATAAGTGACCTATGCCAAATTTCATCCAAATCGGATCATAAATGCGACCAGTACTTTGTTCACAAAAATACATGGACGGACGGACGGACAGACGGCCATGCGTAAATCGACTCAGAAAGTGATTCTATGCATATTCTTAAAACGAACCTTTTGCCTGTTACAAACATATGCACAAAGACATAATACCCTGTACCACAGTGGTGTGAAGGGTATAAAAAATCATTTGACCGTTCATCTTCAAGACATCCGTTCGAATTAGATGGTCGACATCTAAAGCGACTAGAAAACAAGACAAAAATCTAATCATCATCAAAAATAATAGGTTGTCTTGACCACAACTGGAACCGCAAGCACAATTTTCTTGCCATCAGCTTTACTTTTTCGTCCTATAATGTGGTAATTGGTTAACTTCTTTGATCTATATTCTTCAGTTGTGAACATATATCCCATAGAATACAAATTTTGCTACTTTTCAAACAAAAGTCAGAGTTCATTTGACCCGCTAAATATTGACCGATCTTTATTAAAACAGGCACGATTCTTCTTTGGCCTGATCCCCTTCTCGATGCAATTTTGTGATGTACGGGTCATAATTGTGGCCTCTAGAGTGACCAGGAAAACAGTAAAAATAAAATTGTTGGTCCATTTCATCGCCTGTATATTAACCGATCATTGGTCCATAACTGTGACCTGTATCGTGTTTACAAATTATAATGGACAGTCGGACAAATTATTATGGGTACCCTGACAACATAGTTGTGTAGGGTATAAACATGGATCAATATCCAATATTTGGTGCAACGAATATTTCATGAAATACGTTGGAGGGTACAAGAAAACGTTTGGCGTTATTGAGCATTTAAATATTAACCAATCATCAACAAAAACAAATGCGAGCGTTCAAATTGTCACCTGTAGTTTGATAATAAGTTATCATTTATAGACGGGCGGACGCACATAGTTGATATCTAGGGTCCAATGCTTATAGATCATGGTATGGCAAATATTTCAACGAACTAGTTTCTATGTATATACTTAGGTGACTCACACATCTTAACATATATTGGATCATAAACGCATTTTCCATTATTTTTAATTACGGGACTTATAACGCATTGATATTTGCTAATTGACTTCACTGCACTTTGTAAGTTGTTTGGAACACCATATTTTTCCCAATCTATTTTATACTCCCCCTTAACTGTTTTGATATCTAAATTTAATTGGTTATCACTCCGAAAATGATCAGGGTACACCCCTTTTTGTTTTCTAGTGAAACGATCTAAAATCAATTATCTCGTGATATAAATAATTTATGAGATCTCTAGTTTGTTTCCATTACTCTTCACAAGGAATTTATCAAATAGTTAGCTCTCTCGGTTTTGGTTCGCTACGTTTCGTATCTACAAACTTGCCTTAAGATACTTAAATATAGAGCTTAAAGTTATTGATAAATATGCATAATTAAATATTTATTAAAGACGCATAAATTAAAAGAACACTTTACCACTTTTGCTTCCAAACGAAAGCCAAACAGCGACAACAACAACAGAAAACGTTTAAGCCAAAACATCTTGCTTAAGCGACAAAGTGTTCAAGGGGAGACTTAGTTTTGACTTAGTCGCTGACTGTGTTGCTGATTTGTCTTCGACCATTTGCAAAAGTGACGATAGATAAAAAACCACCACTTGAAGATGAATTGAACAACAAGCACTAAAACCCGTGTTCGATCGATCAAATTGCCTTCGAACATCATCTATCTACGCACCGTGGTCGCACGCTTAGCCGCGCCTGATGCATTACTGCTCCATTGCAGTCTTGGGTGGAGTCTTTGGGAATCTCATAACGATGAATACACACGCACATTTACGCACCTCATAATATAGTTATTTTAAACGGACACCACCACGATAAGACTTCCAGCAGCATTCAATAGTGACAGCTTCTAGTTAAACAATTTTAGCTAAATGTGTCCGGCAGCAGCAGCAGCACCACAACAATCAGCGAGCGTTTGGTGGTCAAACCACATCAAATACCAGAAAATGTTACAAGAAGGAAGACTGATCTCATTTTTTATGTTTGTTGGTTGATCGCTTGGCTGGTCGGGTGCTTAGCAAAGAACAGACATATCAACAAACCACAAACAACAATAACAACAGTACACAAACATGGCTAATAGCCTAGGCACCTTGTGCGTAAGTGCTACAACAGTGTCGACAGCCTAAATTGAGGTGCTAAATGTAGAGCTACTCATGGTACTTACGTAATTGCAAAATATATTTATTTTTTTTTTTTCATTTCATCGAAATCAAGTTCTATAATGAAAATTGTATTGTATGTCGTTTCAAGATGATGATGTTGTTACTGTTACGGTTCTCGTTGTTGCAGCTGTAACAGAAAATAGTACTCTCCTTTTCCATGGTATGTTACTGGATTGCATTAATAATAGCATCATTGATGCCTTGAATAGCTAAAGAAATTGGGAATGATACCGAAGTTGCATATTGGGAAATTAAGGAATGATATATAAAATACTGTTTGGAAAACTTGGTTGTTCCATAAGCCGAGCTTAAAAAGGATTTCCAAGCTCGACGGACTTGTGCACATCTCATCAAATTTGAAAGTCAATTTCATCCAATTTGAAAGACAATTTTCCGAGATGTTGTCTTCTACTTGATCTTTCCAAGCTGTAGTTTTCGTGTTCCACAGTTGATCCGAGTCTATTGCGCGTCTTGCGCGTGGATACCATAAGCATGGCCTTCTTGCTATTTATTGCCAGACCCACTTTGGCAGACTCCTTCTCAATTTGTTCAAAGGTGGATGATACCGATCTCAATGTTCGACCCATTATGTAGGTGTTATCGGCATAGGCGAGTAACATGTGTTGTTTGGTGTACAGCGTGCCATTTCTGTTCACCTTTGCCACTCGTGTGACCTTTTCCAGCAGGATGTTAAAAAGGGTATTAAAGGGCTCCGAGAGGTCCTTTCCGACTTTAACTGCTGATCTTATGCCAGTTCAAGTTATCCAGAATAGACGTAATAATTTTGCAAGAATGCCGAAATGACTTTAAAAACCTCTGAACGGATAGAGCTGTCGAATGTGGCTTTATAATCGACGAATAGGTGGAACGTGTCGACGTGTTTTTCGTGGATTTTTTCCAGGATTTGGGGCAGAGTGAAAATCTGTGGTTCACACAGCACGCTGGATACCACTTTATATGCGATGGGAAGAAGACTTATTCCTCTATAGTTGGCACATATCGTCTTGTCTCCTTTTTTGTGCACGGGACACAGGATCCTGAGGTTCCAATCATTGGGCATGCGTACCTCTAGCCAATTTGTACAAATGAGCTGGTACATGCTCCTGACCAGCATCTAACCACCTGCCTTGAATAGCTCGGCTGGTAATCCATCGGCAACTGCTGCTTTATTGTTCTTCAACCGATTAATTACTACTCTGACCTCATCTTCGCTAGGTGGTATACACTCTATACCGTCATCTTTTATTGGTTCTGGGGTATCTTCTTCACCGCCACTATTTGATTCCAGAATCTTTTCATGGTACTTACGTAATTGCAAAATATATTAATTTTTTTTTTCATTTCATCGAAATCAAGTTCTATAATGAAAATTGTATTGTATGTCGTTTCAAGATGATGATGATGTTGTTGCTGTTACCGTTCTCGTTGTTGCAGCTGTAACAGAAAATAGTACTCTCCTTTTCCATGGTATGTTACTGGATTGCATTAATAATGGCATCATTGATGCCTTGAATAGCTAAAGAAATTGGGAATGATACCGAAGTTGTATATTGGGAAATTAAGGAATGATATATAAAATACTGTTTGGAAAACTTGGTTGTTCCATAAGCCGAGCTTAAAAAGGATTTCCAAGCTCGACGGACTTGTGCACATCTCATCAAATTTGAAAGTCAATTTCATCCAATTTGAAAGACAATTTTCCGAGATGTTGTCTTCTACTTGATCTTTCCAAGCTGTAGTTTTCGTGTTCCACAGTTGATCCGAGTCTATTGCGCGTCTTGCGCGTGGATACCATAAGCATGGCCTTCTTGCTATTTATTGCCAGACCCACTTTGGCAGACTCCTTCTCAATTTGTTCAAAGGTGGATGATACCGATCTCAATGTTCGACCCATTATGTAGGTGTTATCGGCATAGGCGAGTAACATGTGTTGTTTGGTGTACAGCGTGCCATTTCTGTTCACCTTTGCCACTCGTGTGACCTTTTCCAGCAGGATGTTAAAAAGGGTATTAAAGGGCTCCGAGAGGTCCTTTCCGACTTTAACTGCTGATCTTATGCCAGTTCAAGTTATCCAGAATAGACGTAATAATTTTGCAAGAATGCCGAAATGACTTTAAAAACCTCTGAACGGATAGAGCTGTCGAATGTGGCTTTATAATCGACGAATAGGTGGAACGTGTCGACGTGTTTTTCGTGGATTTTTTCCAGGATTTGGGGCAGAGTGAAAATCTGTGGTTCACACAGCACGCTGGATACCACTTTATATGCGATGGGAAGAAGACTTATTCCTCTATAGTTGGCACATATCGTCTTGTCTCCTTTTTTGTGCACGGGACACAGGATCCTGAGGTTCCAATCATTGGGCATGCGTACCTCTAGCCAATTTGTACAAATGAGCTGGTACATGCTCCTGACCAGCATCTAACCACCTGCCTTGAATAGCTCGGCTGGTAATCCAACTGCAACTGCTGCTTTATTGTTCTTCAACCGATTAATTACTACTCTGACCTCATCTTCGCTAGGTGGTATACACTCTATACCGTCATCTTTTATTGGTTCTGGGGTATCTTCTTCACCGCCACTATTTGATTCCAGAATCTTTTCATAATGCTCCTTCCAGATTCTCAGCACGCTGTCTGCATCTGTCACCAGGTTTCCATTTTCATCTCTACAGAAGGATTTGGTGTTTTCCACATTGGTAAACTTTCCGGATTTCATTCTGACTCCTGTACATCTCGATTTGCGCACGCTCACGTTTTTCATGTTCTTCCTTCTTTTTTTCTGAAAATACGTTTCTCCTTTTGCTGCATTTTGTAGGGAGTGGACAATTCTTTGCCATGGTGGTTCTATATTATTACCGGGGCAAGGAGTGGTTTCGTCAAGCAAGTGGGTAAGTTGAGCGGTGTAGGCTTCTGCTATCTGTTGTGTTTGCAGTTTTTCGACGTCGAGTTTCCGTCTTGTGTTAGATCGCACCTTTGCTGCTACATTAAGACGAGTGCGAACCTTGGCTGCTACAAGATAGTGGTTCGAATTGATATTCGCTCCTCGGATCGATCGAACGTCTAAAACACTGGATGAATGCCTTCCGTCTATCACAACATAATCGATTTGATTTCTCGTTATTCGATCAGTAGAAATCCAAGTGGCCTTGTGTATACCGTGATGCTTGAATCTGGTGCTGGTAACGATCATGTTTTTTGCTGCCGTGAAGTCAATCAACTTCATACCGTTGTCGGATGTTTCTTCTTGAAGGCTGAATTTTCGGTTGAAAAATTCTATTAAGACCCTCAAAGTACCGAAAATTCGACGGAACCTTTGTATAGGAGCTATGTTAAAACATGGATCAATGAATATAATTGTCTACGCAGATGTACGCAAGCCTTCAAAACAAAGAAATTCCACATTACTTCCTTAAAATACTTAATATTAGGCAGGACCTTCATATGGAAGCTATGCCAAAACGTGGATCATTTGCAATACCAAACATGATAGGAGTGCTAAAAATGTTATTGCAAAATTTTAAAGCTCTCCCTCTTAAATATTGCGATCTATATCGTGATTGTAGCAGACAGTCTTCCGTATGGTGTTTGGTATATAAAGTTATACCCGGCAGAACTCAACGTCGTTTTGCATTTTTTGCCCTTAATCTATAATGAGTGCGGAGAGTTTGTCATAAAATTGAAAACATAGTTAATCAGGTGTTTCCAATTTTATGACAAACTCTCCACACTCCAATACCTTATGTTGTCCATCGTTCCCTCACAAAACATAGGCGACGCATGTACGTACAATAAAAATACGAAGAAAAAAGTAGAAAAAAATATTTACTAAAAGGCGTTGTCTTTTAAATCTAATCGAAGCATTGAACTGTCGAACACTGAGCTAAAAGCTGAAAAATCTGGCATGTGCCTTAAATTCTTATTTAATAATGTTGTTGCTACATGAGTATCAATCTGTACAATGTATGTAGGTATGTACGTTTGTCTCTCTGTTGGTTGGATGGTTTAGTTTTGTATGTTTTTGCAGCAAATTGTTGTTTGAGGCAATGCCTAGTTGCCACATCGATGACAGCTTCACTTAAGTCTATTTTTCTGCACGCGGCATGCGTTGCTCAAACAACACAGAAAAAAAAGTTGTTGATGTAAAGGAGACGAAGAAGACGAAAATAAAACGCATTGACTAGAGAGACATAAGACGAAAAAAAAAAACGGTCGTATGTTAGATATTGCATTACCTAACTTAACATGACATAAATTACCCCTTTAGCAGTGTATGGTAATTTCTGGATCTTAAGATACCACCAGTGCACACACACTGACAATCGTGTACACTATATTTTGACAAGCTGTAAAGAAGCAGGGATATATAAAGAGGAATGAATCTGTCACACAGAGAAACACAAATACGATAGATATTTGCAGGCTAGCTATACCCAGAAGTTGGAATTTCAACAAAAATAATTAACAGCAAATATCAATTGAGCGACAACAACAACAATAGCAACATAAAATAGTGGAACCTGTATAGGATTACCATTTTGATAATTTTCGACCAATTTTATCACTATAAATAGGATGCCAAATTGGTGATTAAGTCAATTTGTTTTTTGTATAGCTGGTATTCCGGTTCTCGAACCCTATACTATAGAATATATTCTGAAAGTTTGAAAGTGGACTATATTTTTGAATTTTTAGCTATGGTCGCAAAATTGACTTATTGGATTCATAAGAGGTTGAAAATCTCCGTGGCAAAAAATATTTTTACATCCAAACATTACACATCGTATTTGATTTAACGGTTTTTTAAATCCATTATCAACGGAATGGGGTGTTCGATTTGACCCAGACTGTACACGCCGCAACGTTTATACTAAACCAAAGCCATGATAGGAGCCATCGGTCCACTTCTTCTGGTCTTTTCTCCACACTCAGCGTAGTATTTTTACCAGACATAGACTAAGTCCAAAGATTACAAGCATTGGTCCACTACTTCTGGTATTTCCCCCAAATAGAGCCAACATTTTAAAATGTTGTAAATCCAATATCATGAAAAAGGAGTGTTCGATTTTATGGAAATTGTGTCTTTCGTTATATTCTACTAAACTTCGATCAAGTCCCTCAGTCCACTCCTTCTGGTATTTTCCCACAAAGGGTCAAAATATTAAAAATTTTAAAATATAATATCAATCGAGTGGAATTTACACATCGTAATATTTTTCCCAGACTTAGATCAAGTCCAACGATGGGATCTATCTACCTACTTTTATTGATACAGCCCCCACAAAGAATCAAAATTTGAATGCCATTTATTCCACGCCACAATATTATACTGGGGAAAAAGAAATCCATTACTTTTTCGGCAGATGGTTGCACTGATAGATTTCTGTTAAAGTATCGACCAAACAATTTCAGATTTGTGCTCGGTAGAAGGGTGACATTTCGCAGTAAAAAAATTATTTTCCTTTTTTTCTGTTGCATTCAGATGTGAGTTACAGGATGTTAAAAATGGAAAAGAACAAATAGAAAATTCGGTACATTTTACAGTTTTTCTTTGACAAAGGCAAGCCAAGCGGCTGAATTTGTGAATGGTGTTTATGGTTCCGATATTGTTGCCAATTATGTGCAATTTTGGTTTCATAGATTCCGTTCAGAAATTTTTAGGTTAAAGATGCACCTCGCACATGTCGATAAAATCGGTGAAATTCCTTTAAAATGGACACAAATCATATAATGGCTCAAATCGGATCTTCTGAAGCATTTTAAATAAAGTCCTATGGTTTATATAAAAATAATGGATTTATTTTTCCCCAAAACTAATATTTTTCACTAAACCTTGGGAAGATGGGAATTATCGGACCACTGTTGTGGGTACTTCCCCATAATCATTTTTCAAAATTTAAAAAATTGTTTTATTGTAATATGTTTCCCAAAACTCAAGATACTGTCTGTAGGGCCAATTTTTTTATTGTTCCTCTCCACAATTTTTGTACCTTTCACCACACTGCGGTACAGGGTATTATGTCTTGTACTTATGTTTTTAACAGGCTAAAGGAAACGAGACAGACACATGGTTCCTTTTGAGAATATGTGTAGAATCACTTTCTGAGTCGATTTTTGCATGTCCTTCTGTCCATGCATTGCTATAAACAAAATACAGGTCACATTTATGATTGGGAATTTGGCACGAGTCACTAATTGGCCTAATTTGGGAGAAAATCGGCTCAGATTTGGATATAGCTCCCTCATATCATTTCGTCCGATCTTTTGTTAATGGTGCACCAAGCTGCCACGGTTTGTCAAATTGAGACAAAATTTTACAGAGCGTACTAAATTAGGTCCAGTTTGATGTCTTTTAAATTTTGTTGAAATCGGTTCAGATTTAGATGAAGCTCCCACATATATTTTCTTCCGATTTACTGTAAATGAAGCACCGAGTAGCCTATGTTTGTTCGCTGTACATAAAAATATTACAAAAAGTATTGGATTATAATCCATATTTTAATACCCTATACAACTATGTTGTCAGGGTATTATAGCTTTGTGCAGCCCCAAGAAATATTGGTCCTAGACCCACCTTTAAGTATACCGATCGTCATATCTCGACTAGCTGAGTCGATCAAGACATGTGTGTCCGTTCGTCCGTCTGTCCATTATAATTTGTAAACACGTTACAGGCCACAGTTATGGACTAATCTTCACGAAATTTTGCATGTAGGATGGGTTCGGCCAATGAAGACCCCTATTGTTTTTAGTAAAGATCCGTTAGTACTAAGGGGATGAAATGGACCAAATACTTACTTTTTGTCTGGTTTTCTGGTCGCTCCAGAGGCCGCAATTATGGCCCAAATATCACGAATGTTTACATGGAGAATGGGATCGGGCCAAAGAATAAACATGCACGTTTTGGTAAAGATCGGTCAATACTTAGCGGGTCAAATGGACCCGACTTTTGTGTGAAAAATGACAAAATTTTTATTTTATGGCGTATATATTTACTCCTGAAGGACATAGACCCGAGATGTTGATAATATATCCAAGAGGAATGGTTGACCTTTACATTTATACCAATTATACTGTCGTATGTACTCGAATGTGGGAGTTACACGTAAATATTTACAGGTGCTTACGTATTCAGATATTATTTAGTAGCCCAATTACCACATTAGAGGGCGGTAATATAGCGCTGATCGCTTTGACATTTTCCATGAGGTTCTAGTTATGGTCAAGGACAACCTATATAACTTTTGGTGATGATCAGATTATACTTATGGGATGAAGTGGACCGAATACTTAATTTTTTTGAGTCGATACCAATAATAAGCCAAAAATCACAACACAGCCCACAGTGAAGGGAATCTGGACAATTAATTAGAAGCGCTGTACTGAATATGAGTGATATTTGGAAAATATGTAATGGGGCTAGAGGAAGCAAATATCACGAAGTATTGCCCATGCTCGGAATACACATCCGCAGAAAGTTAGAGTTTCAGTTAAAGTTTTTCCGATAGGGACGAATTTGTGCACAACGTACCAAATTGGAGCTAAAATAAAGTTGATTGGATTTTTAAAATATATGCAGATTTAGATATAACCCCTACATATTTTCGTCTGAGTTCATGAAAGCTTTCATAGAAACTGGAATGTCAAATTACAGCCTTTTCGGGCTATGTCAAAACCTATATCTATAACGGTCATTCTTTTGGGCAGATGTATGTCGGTCTTAAAAACGCCGAAATTCAAAATTATAGAATTTTCGATTGGAAAATGGGGATAAATTTTAATTTTCAAGGACGAATTTGTGCACAACGTACCAAATTGGAGCTAAAATAAAGTTGATTGGATTTTTAAAATATATGCAGATTTAGATATAACCCCTACATATTTTCGTCTGAGTTCATGAAAGCTTTCATAGAAACTGGAATGTCAAATTACAGCCTTTTCGGGCTATGTCAAAACCTATATCTATAACGGTCATTCTTTTGGGCAGATGTATGTCGGTCTTAAAAACGCCGAAATTCAAAATTATAGCATTTTCGTTTGGAAAATGGGGATAAATTTCAATTTTCAAAGCTCTATCGTGATTTTAACGGAGCCGCCATATAAAATCCCCTCCTATTATATGTATTAAGGTGGTCCTTGGCGCATTTTTAAGATTTTGTACAAAATAAACGTATTGCGGCAACACTATCACTAACATCATCATCGGCTGCAGGACGTCAATTTGGACAAGGTTGAAACTGTGAAACAAGTGCTGCAGTTGTTTGGGATTAGAAATTGTGTTGATGTCATGTGGCTGGTTACCTACCTGTTGTTGCTACCATTGATGAGTCGTTCTCTAAATACTTTATGTCACTGTTTATCCATTTGTCCAATTGCCTGCCATTTCTTAAACATAACTTTTCGTTCTTTTCATTTTGGCATTTTGATGTTATGGCTATGCGTATTTTGGTTCGTTTGTCTGTGTTTAGTCTGCCAGATTGTTGCGTGTCGCATTGTGTGTGTTTGTGCGTCAAACATGTGTTGCATTATTGTCTTTAATGTCCAATTAAAAATGCCTGTTATTATTATTTCTCTGATTTTTATGGTCATTTTTCCATCAATCAGGTTTTGCAAAGTTGAATATTATAAATAAATATTGTGTAGTTTCTCTTCGATATTGTTTTTAATTCATAACAGCTTTTAAAAAATTAATAATTGTCTATAAAAATACAAGTAACAATAAATTATATGTTTTTAAACGCAATGCTGTTGCTGCTGCTGTTTTGGAGAAAAAAATGCCAACGAAAAAAGTGATAATTTTTAACGAAGTTTTAATTATCGAAATTGCTTAAAATGTAGTAACAGGTGGTGTACTGAAATTTAATAGACTTAACAAATTAAGAGACTCGGTGTGTGTTGTTAATTGTTCTAGTTTCAAATATTTTTTGTCTGGAACGAACAGTTGGGAAAAGAGATGATAAACGAAATTTAATTATCAAATGTAGTAAACGGTGTGACCATATATATGTAAATGCTCAGTTTTCGCGAGGACCACGTGACCATCCTTTAACCCTCCAACTTTTGTATTGACATAATCAACATTTTATTTCATACATCGTGTCTCGGGATCTGACGAATGACGTAATTTCATATCGTAGTGCTCAATCCTTCTGCTGTTCGGGCAGCACAAAGGAATTTCCAGGACATCATCACTGCTGCAGCTCGCTATAAACGTGAGTGCCAAACACCCAAAATTAAGACCAAACTTCGCAGCAGAAGCATTGAGATACCTAATGGGTGTGATGATCTCGTTGTATGAGCCTAAATGACAACAGTCGGTGAGCATATGTGAGTGTTGTAAAATCGGTACCACATCGAGTATATTATTGGTAATGGTTAATTCGCTTACAAACCCTGGAACGAAGGATTAGCTTATTTAACGGCGCTGAAGTGCTAGATTCGAAGAGGTGTGTTGGTTATTTTAATCGGTAATTTAAAGAGCATCCCGATAGGTCGAAGAGTATTGCATTATATATATTCTCTTCAGGCCGAGGACGAACCACTACAATTTACGTTGGAAGATGTTACAGGTATTATCATAAGAGCACCAAAAGGTGCTCGGTCTTGATGGAATCTAAATGGTTATGTTCTAGTCCAAAAAGTCCGGATTTGGTAGTTAGTCACTCTAATAGTTCCAAATGCCGGGGAAAAGCTATCTAAAGTGGGTCTTACAAACCAATTTAACTTTGGGTTCCAATGTTTCAATCTTGGCTTGAGGGTAGTACCATCATGCCTTTGATATATAAGAGGCCACCATTCGGACTGAGTCTATTCGTCAATTACCCAGAAGAGATACGCAAATGTGTTTCTGTTGATGATCAGCAACAGGGTGGACTACGTATCCCTACTCCCAATTATTATGTATGTTATGATTAGACTCAATCCACCATTCTTCATATTTCAACGGCATGATTGTGCTGTCCTCAAGCCAAGATTGAACCATTGGATTGTAAACTACACGTGCGGACGTCAGTTGTAAGTGAAATTAAGAAGCAAGATGTCAACGAAACATGGAGTACCCCATAGAGGGCTGATAACTTCCGAACCGTTTAGTATTGCGCGATCCTCGGTTGGTGGAGTTGGGTAGTTCCGGAATGAACTAGTTCATTGAAACTATTCTATGTCTAAATCCAAATTGCGCGATCCTCGGTTGGTGGATTTGGTTTGTTCCGGAATGAACTTGTTCATTGGAACTAGTCTATGTCTAAGTCCTTTTTCTGATCTCATTATTTTATTCACATATTCGTTCTCGTTCATATTTCAGAAGCTGCTCATTTTTAAAAATATAGAAACATATACTTGTGAACTTATTATTGTGTAAATAATAAAATTATTTATGAAAATAAAGTAGATAAATAATAAAAAACATATTTTGTACTTATTCTTCCTACTTGTCCTTCAGTTTAACTCTGTATTTCTTTTGATTATTCTACTAGAATTTAATTAAATAATTTTTCATTTTGCTAAATTTCCCATGCATCCACGATTCGGAGCTATGTTAGCGAAAAGAACGATTAAAGATAGAGATTCAGTTGGAAGTATATGGAGTAAAGGATCTAGTTCATGTTCAAAATAGGAACGAGAAAGATCGATACCGGCTTTATTATATAAATATCCGCTTAAAAAATTTAGATAACCGTTTCTTTTTTCCACGAAATTTATTTTTTATACCCTTCACCGCACTGTGGTACACGGTATTATGTCTTTGTGCATATGTTTGTAGCAGGCAAAAGGAATCAAGGATGGGACTTTGGTGCACCATTTACCATAAATCGGACAAAAATATTTATGGGAGCTATATCTAAATCTGAACCGATTTTCTCGAAACTTGGCACACATCATTCTGGACCTAATTCAGTACGCTGTACCAAATTTCGTGCAAATCGAATGATATATAGGGACTTTGGTGCACCATCTAACTTAAATCGGACGAAAATATATATTGGAGCTATATCTAAATCTGAACCGATTTTCTCGAAACATAGCACACATCATTCTAGGCTTAATTCAGTACGCTGTACCAAATTTCGTGCAAATCGAAAGATATTTAGGGACTTTGGTGCACCATTTACCTTATATCAGACCGAACTATATATGGGAGCTATATCTAAATCTGAACCGATTTTCTCGAAACTTGGCACACATTATTCTAGACCTAATTTAGTACACTGTGCCAAATTTCATGCAAATCGACAGATATAGAGGGACTTTGGTGCCTCATTTACCTTAAATCGGACGAAACTATATATGGGAGCTATATCTAAATCTGAACCGATTTTCTCGAAACTTGGCACACATCATTCTGGACCTAATTCAGTACTCTGTGCCAAATTTCATGCAAATCGAAATATATAGAGGGACTTTGGTACCCCATTTACCTTAAATCGGACGAAACTATATATGGGAGCTATATCTAAATCTGAACCGATTTTCTCGAAACTTGGCACACATCATTCTGGACCTAATTCAGTACTCTGTGCCAAATTTCATGCAAATCAAAAGATATAGAGGGACTTTGGTGCCCCAATTACCTTAAATCGGACGAAAATATATATGGGAGCTATATCTAAATCTGGACCGATTTTCAGGAAACTTAACACACATCATTCTAGACCTAATTCAGTACGCTGTGCCAAATTTCGAAAGATATATAGGGACTTTGGTACACCATTTACATAAAATCGGACGAAACTATATATGGGAGCTATATCTAAATCTGAACTGATTTTTCCCAATTTCAATAGGGTTCGTCCTTGGGCCAATTAAGTGACCTGTGCCAAATTTTTTCCAAATCGGATCATAAATGCGACCTGTACTTTTTTAACAAAAATACATGGACGGACGGACAGACGGACATGCATAAATCGACTCAGAAAGTGATTCTATGCATATTCTCAAAAGGAACCATGGGTCTATCTCGATTATTTTTGCCTGTTAGAAACATATGCACAAAGACATAATACCCTGTACCACAGTGTGGTGAAGGGTATAAATAGGAACGAGAAAGATCGATACCGGTTTTATTATATGAATATCCGCGTCAAACAATTAGATAGCTGTTTCTTTTTTCCCCGAAATTAATTTTTTAAGTATTTGGCATAGGGGTGACTTACGCCACCATCTTTGGATTCGATTGTCCTAAACCTATAAGAATTCTGTTTTGTTAGCAAAGTCCCCTTAGGTCGGTTATTTCACGAAATGTGTAATTTCCTAAAAATTGGGTTCGGAAGCGAAATGTTAAAACAAGCCTTGAAGACTGGGCAGTGGTACAGGAGATGTTTTAACATTTCGCAGCCTTCTCCACACCCTCTACACCAATTGCTTTCTTCGCTTCCAATCTTGTGTGATTGGGCCTGATGGATATTATGTCCTGTGATAATAACTTCTCTACTATTCCTATGTGACTCTGTACCCATATAGTTCCTAGATGTTATTGTTTTTATGACTTGTTTACTATCTGTCATAACATTTATTATATCTATACCAATGCTTGCAGTAAACCGTTATAGCCTGAACCTCCTCCTGTAAGATCGTTTGTGATCTGGTAGGCGAAGTGAGCCATTTGTGTAACAACAGTTACCAGCGGGTATGTTTTGCTAGAGTTCCGCTACCCCATGAGTCCCTGTCTCCAATTATAGTGCCACATGTTGCTCGAAATTACTAATTGACGATCCGACTATGGTATGTAATAAATTTTGATGCGGTCTATTGCCTCATTCATAGTTTAAAGTCTTAAAGCCGCTTCATATTTTATTTGTTGGTGTTGTCCTCATTGCCCCCACATATACCAAGGCAGCATGTCCTCTAGACTTTCTGTAACGATTTTACATTACATTATTTGTCCATTGCTGTTCACCAGACATCAACGGAATTGGCCTAATAACGACCTTAGTGTCCCCGTGTATCATCTTTGGATTAAAACTGTAATAGACCTTTCTTAAATATATATTTGCGAGTGAACTAGATGAAATATAAGAACTAGATTTATGTTATTAACTTATTGTTTTGTATCACTGTTGGTAAAATAGTTCAAAATGTTTACTTTTCTGTGGGCTAAGGACTGCGGGAGCCATTGTATTCTAGCTGCAGTCGGGAAACGGGGGGGGTTACGTCCAAAATCCGTTCTGTTGGGATTTTGGTTTACAGAAAGTTGTTGTAGACTCCCTATTTTTTTAACAAACTATGAAATGGTGTCGATTATCTCAATATAAAAATCCCCTTCGATAATCTTAAGTTTTGTGGCGGATACATTCAATAAAATGGATCTCAGATGTTTTGAGATCAGCGCTTCCTTGCCCTCCCTTACCAATGTCCTCTAGCGCTATTTTTAAAGGACCCCATAGGAACCGTCTGGTCACACTCTACCACATCTTACGAAAACACTGGTAAAGATTTTAGTAATTCATGTTAGGGAAAACTTGTTTATTCAGGACATAATTTAAAAAATATGTAAGTATAATGGAAGTGACATTAAAAAAAAGTATGTAATCAATAATTATAATATTCTTTCTTTTAAGCTATGGGATCATATAATTATAAGAATGTATTTTTTTGTTATTGAAATTTTTGTCTTTTAAAGAGGCATATTTTTATATAAACTTATTTTTGAGTGATGATTTCATATATTTTCATTTGGAGATAAGTCACTATTTAAAGAGAACGAGAAAAATAAATATGAGTGAAACTTTGTCTCTACATTTCATTCAATAATGCAAGCACACATAATTAGCAACAAAACAAATAATTTTGCGAGTTTGCTTACTTCTCTTCATTCATACTTTAAATGTAACAACAACAAATTGATCAGAAAGGCAACAAAGAATGAATATTGATTGACAAAACTGAACCTACGATTTTACGACTGTACGCATTTGTTTTTGTTTTTTAATGCGTAACGTAGAATAGTAAATTTATAATAATGATCATTACACTTACTCACCAGATCGTCCGACGTTCGAGAAGGCCTTCATGAAGTTCGACGTTTGATGATAATTGATAAGCAGAGGGTAGATATTGTGATAATAATGATGATATTTATGTTGCGTTGGTGATCATTTCTGCAATAATAGTAAACGTTTTCTTGTTGTTGTTTTGTTTTCTGCTCCCAGATATTAGGGGTAGGAAAAATAGTGTGAATTATGGAATATGAATATAGTATTAAAAAGATGCCTCTTAGTGATTTTGAAAAAATATTTGGATTATTATCTTATACATTAAAAATTAATTTTTTAATCTTTTTTAAATATACTGCAGCAAAACTTGACGAAAAATTTAAAAAAAAATGTTATATATTTTATAATTTAGTTTAATTTTAATTTAGTTTTCAAAATTTTTATGAAATTTAAATAAAAAAAATACTGCAATTTTCATGTAGAAAAATTACTACAATTTCCATGTAGAAAAATTACTATATGGCAACTTTTTTATGGTTTTGCCAGCTTTAGAAGCTGAAATTATAATTTACGTTATAAGACGTTTAGTTAATATATGTCTCCATTATGTTATTCAATACACGTGTCTTCCTTTGATCAGGCTCCCAATGGGTGGAGTCCTTCCAAATTTTGGAGCAACTTTTATATGAAAGACACACGTGGTTTCCTTCTTTCGTATACCCAATGGACGGAATTGTGACAAATTTTGGAGTAATTTTTCTGAGTATTAAAGTTTATTTCTTTCTCTGTGGTAACTTCAGGTTGTAGAGGTTCGTCTTGGGAACCCCTCGGTTTCCCAAGATAATTAATGCGTAGTCGTCAGAACGTTATCGAATCCACGTATTACTGATGTACTGGAATTACTGATCTTTTGTTGAAATCTCTGGCACATATAGGCCACTACAAGTAGGAGGTGTTTCAGGATTTATTGTTCTGTGGCACTGGAATTTTGAACAAATAAATTTCCACTTAATGTAAGAAGTATTTTTTTGGGCAGAGAAGAATGGAAAAAGTTACCTCGACTTGATCTTGCAATAATTTTATTGACATTTATAAATTTCGCGCTTTTTGGATGTTTAAGAAAATTTGGGATTTTTTTCTGAACACTTCACTTTTTAAATATTAATAATTCTTTACCACGTCTGTACTCGTTGAGGTATTTCAGAGAAAGGAAGTTTCAATTCGTCATTGATCAATTTGTCAATTACTCTTTATCATTTTTTTCCTTCTTGTTCATTGAATGTAATGATAGATTGAGTGATAATCGATAAGTTGGAGTGTGTTCAATAACCAACTGAAGCATAAAACAAAAATTATTTTAGCGACTTTTTAGGGTTGCCAACGATTAGGAAAAAAAGTAGCAATTTGTGCTGATAATGGTTTCGATTTAATCTGAAAAAATTATACTCAAAATGCATATTACAAACCGAGTAATATTTTCCTAATAGGATATAATATTAATCGGAGGGAACGAAAAATAAAAATTAAACAAATTAAGGTCGAATGTCCTTGGCGTGAAAAGTGCCAATAACTTTTCCATTCAAATCTTCCAATATATAATAATTGGTACCAATCTTTTCTTTAATTTTTGATTTCAGGAAGAGTGGCGAAAATTTTGAATTATATGACTTTTCAGCATTGCTCTGAGAAAAATTGCGTCTAAAAACTTCCTGGCCAATGTTAAATGAAATTGGACGAGCTCTGAGATTATATTGATGCTGATTACGATTATATGCGTCATTAATATTTCTACAAATCTTCTGCCTGATAAGCTGCAACTCATCATCCCTTGAAAGAATATTACCAGGTTCATTGAGCATCTGTAGGTTTCTTAGCAGTTTATAGGAAGATCCGTGGGTCACCATATCAAATCCGAATAAGGAATGATAAGGTGATAATTTTAGGGATTGATGTATTGAGTTTCTGAGCGCGCAACTAATGAAACTTAAATTTTCGTCCCACTGTCTGTGGTCCTGTTTTAAAAATGTCCTTATTCCAGCCAATATCGAACGATTTACCCGTTCCGAAGCATTTGCTTGGGGCGAGTAAAAAGCTGTGTATGTGTGGTGAATTCCAAAAGAAGTAAGAAACGCGTTAAATGAATTGGATTTAAATTGTGATCCATTGTCGCTTACTATGACTTCTGGAACACCATACGTATGAAAGATTTCATTTAATAAAAATGTTTCAATTTTAGCCGAAGTAAAGGCTCTCAATGGACTTAACCAATGAAATTTAGACATATGGTCCAAAACGATCAATATGCCTATATTCCCTTTCTTACTTCGGGGATATGGTCCTAACAAATCAATATAAAGTCTTTGAAATGGGCGTTCAGATATTACTTGTTTACCCATTTCAGGCTTCAAAATTTGGTTAGTAGGTTTTGAGGTCTTACAAATTTCACAATCTCTTATATAATCCTTAACATCTTTAACTAAACCAGGCCAGAAGAAATTTCTCCTGATTAGATCCAAAGTTTTCTGCATTCCACCGTGACAGGCTGTTGAGAAATTGTGGTGTCTAGATATAATATCTGAACGAAGTTTCAAAGGGATCCAGAGCTTACAAGATTTTTCTTCTTGATCTATATTTCCGGTGTAATGCTCGGTTCTAATATAAACAAAGTTGTCGACGATTTTAATATCGGGATACCTGGCTTCATTAGAGCGAATTTTTTCTTTAAGGTTTAAATAATCTTGGTCATTAAAATGGATCGAGTTTAAATCAATTTCCGGTTCGGCAATGGAAATATCTGAAATTTCCTCACAGTAAATCCGGGACAAAGCATCAGGTACTACATTTTCTTTTCCCTTTCGGTGACTAAAGCTGAACTTATACCCCTGGAGTTTAAACATCCAGCGGGCCAGTCTTCCTGTGAGGTCCTGTTGCCTCATCAACCACAATAAGCTTGAATGGTCGGTTATTACCTCGAATTCTTGGAGCTCAACATAGCACCGAAACTTTTTTATTGCTTCCACGACTGCCAAACATTCTCTTTCAGTGACGCTATAATTCCTTTGGGATGAATTGAGTTTTTTCGACATATAGGCAATGGGCTTTTCATCCCCATTTTCATCCAATTGAATGAGAACAGCACCAATGCCATAGTCACTAGCGTCACAATGAATAAAGAATTTTTTGGAAAAGTCGGGATTAATAAGGACAGGAGCAGAGGTTAGGTGTTGTTTAATGTCACGGAATGCTAGGTCAGCGTTGTAACTCCAAGCAAACTTTTTCTTCGTGGACAGAAGTTCGGTTATTGGAAACACTTTCGTCGAAAAATTATCAATGAATCTACGATACCAGCCACATAATCCTAAGAAACCTCGAACTTGTTTTAAGTTCCTAGGGATTGGCCATGATAAAATAGATTCTATTTTTTCCGGATCTGTTTTTAAACCTCCCTGTCCTATGACAAAACCTAAATATTTAACTTCCTTGACACAAAAGTTGCTTTTTGACACGTTAATTGTTAGATTGGCTTTCCTAAACTGATCTGCAATTCTAACAAGAACGGCTAAGTGTGTTGGAAAATCTTCGGATACTACGACGAGATCGTCAAGATATCCAAACACACAATGTCTCAGGTCAGGGGGAATCAATTCGTCCATGAGCCGACACATTGTCTGAGGAGCATTACACAGTCCGAAAGGCATGACCACGAACTGGTAAAGGGGCCTACCAGGGACTGTGAATGCTGTTAGATGCTTGGACTGATCGGATAAACCGATCTGCCAAAATGCGTCCTTCAAGTCAAGCTTTGATATCAGGTTTGCCTTAGGTAAACGAGCAAAAATGCCCTCTATACTGGGAATGGGATATGCGTCTTTCTTAGTAACTGCATTCAGCTTTCTCGCATCTAGACACAGACGGACTTTATTCGGTTTTACAACTAAGCGCATGGGTGAACTCCATGGCGATGTTGAGGGTTCAATGACTCCCAAGGATAGCATTCTATCTATCTCATCATACATGAGTTTCTCCACGGCTGGAGAAACCGGATAAAACCTTTGTTTGACCGGTTTGGCATCGCCAACGTCGATCTCATGTTTTATAAGACTGGTTCTACCTAAACCTTGTTTTTCAAAGTTAGGAAATAGAGCTTTAACTGCTTCAAGTTGTAAGGTTTCGGATGGAGTCAAAGAATAATTTTGAATGTTTTCATTAATTACGGACAAATCTAACTTTTGAACGGACGATAAATCGGAATTTAAAGCAGACAGACTAGTGATATCGGACAATTGTTTACTTTCAGACGAACATGATATCACTACGGATTCAAATACATTTGGAGCAAGATTAAATTTCTTCCAGAAATCCAAACCTAGTATCAAACGCTGACTCAAAGTTGGAACGATTAATATTCTAAGCCTTTTAACCTGATTTTTGAAGCAAACATCTACATCAAGAAAACCCAAAACTTTTTGAAGTCTTCCATCTGCGGTTTTTACGCTGGACTTGCAACTTTCAAATTCTTTAAATTGAGAAAAATCGTACGTCGCTAAGTCTGAACCAATGCATGTAACATTGGCTCCCGTGTCTAAGAGTCCGTGCTCTTCGAAGTTCAAAAATGAAGTTTTGGCATACAGTCGTTTGTCAATGGGATTACTAGAGATAGATGAAATCAGATATTTGGATGTTATTTTCCGCCGCTTGTAGTATAATCTAAGTCTGAGTGTAGATCTTTTAGGTTTACTGCCATTATGGGACAAAGAGGACATTTCAAAAATTTGTTGTCTTTTTCGTAGATATTCCGATAGCCTTTGGTGGTAAGGTCGAAGTGGATGTATATTGAAAGGTGTAGAAAAGTTTGAATTCGAGACCGAATTTCTGAATTTTAATTGGACCTTGATGGATGTTGGAGTGTTGATCAGTAGTAGTGACACTACTGTCATCGCCTATTGTTTTTTTGGAACATTTATGTGGCTTTGATTGTACATTCCATGAAGTTTTTTTGTGTTGCACTTCAGGCAATTAGGTTTGTATATGTTTCTGGCACCGCAGCCGTAACAGAATACAAATCTGTCCTTTAAACAGTCCTCCCAGAAGTGACCTGGTTCATGACAGTTCCAGCACTTTACATTATGGGGACCATGCATAATTGCATCTACAGAAACATTTTCCCTTTCTGATTCCATATTTTCTATTGGAGTTTCGTCCTGTTCTACCTCTGCTACATATCTCTTAGGATATGTAATACTAGCAGTTTTGTTTGCCAGATGTCGACGACAAGTTTCATCATTGATTAGATTCTCTCTCATCTGAATCAACTTCCTTAAATGTGCTATAGACAGTATCGGAACATAGAGCAGTTCATGCCTTATATCTGGGCGTAAGTTTCTTTTTATGATTTCAATTAATTCAGTCTCAGGAATCTGAGAACTTAGTCGATCAAGAATAGTAGATATTAAATCGTAAAAGGTTTCAAAATTTTCCCCGGGCTTCTGCTTTCTATTGCGAAGTTCTTCGCGAATATCAGCGTCGGAGCGAAAATCTTTATATTGGCACCGAATCGAAACACAAAAATCATCCCAAAGAACTGAGGGGACTTGTTTGCGGTAACGCCAAAACCATTCCCTTGCTTTGCCGGTCAATAATATATTTAAATTTTTACAGATAACAGTGTAGTCTTCATCAAAATTGTCGGCTGTTAGGGATTTAATCCTGTAAAGAAATTCATCCACATCAAGACCTTGTGTTGACCCATCAAACTGGAGATTCCAGTTTCTGATAATGGATGTAATTTTATCCGATGCTAAAGAAGAATTGTTACTTGGCGTATAATTTCTTGAAGTTTGAGGAAGGTCATTGGTATTTGGTTGATTATTGAGTAGTGGCTGTTGTACTGAAGTAAAATTATTATTGGGATTTGAGGCATTTCGATTGAGGTCAAGATTCTGCAAAATTTTATTAATGCTGGTTTCAATCATGCGATTTATAATACCATAATCAATATTATTGGGGATACTGGAAACTGGTGGGGTTCTTGGATGTGAAGTGGGGACGTTTACCCTATTATTATTATTTGATGCTGTAACAGTTTCTTCTGCCGGTATCGTAAAATTGTCGTATACCTCTGGAAGTAATAATTGATTTGAATCGTAAGGATTATTTCGGGCTGAACTTCTTGTATTGTACTGTTTGGCTAGAGCGCCACGCTTTTTCCCTCTATAAGAGTTCGTTTTCTGCCTTTGCGATTCCTGAGAAGTGTTGTGTGTATCATAAGATTCATTTTGGAGGAGTTGCAATGGTTCGTTTTGAGGATTCATAGAACGCAATTCTGACAATTCGCATGAGCGTTTACAAGTGGGACATTCTGTGGCATTGGAAAGGAAATTCTCAATGCAGGTTCGATGAAATGAGTGATGACATTGTGCAATATACATGCACTCTTGATTATCTAGCAAATTTTCATTGCAAACCGAACAGGTAAAACCTGGTTCACATCCAGGTGTGGATTGAGGAGGAGTTCTTGCCAGAGCCATATTTGCCAATAATTATATAATAAAATAAGACGGTTCTGTTTCAGATGTAATGCAAAAAGTATACCAATAAATTTGATGTGTCAGTTTTCGTATCAGTGGGTGTGGACCAGTAAATTTGGGATGTTATTGAATGTATATAGAAATAAATTAGGCTATGGGAGTTAAAAATAAAGAGTAATCATATACAGCAGGAGCAAACCGAATTGTGACTTTCGTTTTCGTTGACTGAATTTTATTGGATATTACGATGCCTTCAGCGAAAGTAACATGCTCCAAATAAAATCAGTATCCAGTAACTAAGCTCACTACAATATATGTATAAACTTTATTAAGAACATTTGTATCGTAATATTGGAATAAATTAAGCAGATTATAAATCTGGGAAAATCACCAATAGAATTTAATGGTCGTCATCCTCGAGTAATACTCAAGAAGACGAGATTCCTAAGAAAAACTAAAAGATGTATTCCAAGATCTACTCTCCTATAATATATCCAATTTTGGCTATTGTTTTATGTGATATTATATAGGGATGGTTTGGAATTTTTAGGGCTTACAAGTACAATTAAACGCACTTTTTCGCCCCACGTTGGGCGCCATTTCTGTAATAGACCTTTCTTCTATATATTTGCGAGTGAACTAGATGAAATATAAGAACTAGATTTATGTTATTAACTTATTGTTTTGTATCGCTGTTAAAAAAAAAATAGTTCAAAATGTTTACTTTTCTGTGGGCTAAGGACTGCGGGAGCCATTGTATTCTAGCTGCAGTCGGGAAACGGGGGGTTACGTCCTGAGTCCAACAGAACGGATTTTGGTTTACAGAAAGTTTTTATAGACTCCCTATTTTTTTAGCAAACTATGAAATGGTGTCGATTATCTCAATATAAAAATCCCCTTCGATAATCTTAAGTTTTGTGGCGGATACATTCAATAACATGGATCTCAGATGTTTTGAGATCAGCGCTTCCTTGCCCTCCCTTACCAATGTCCTCTAGCGCTATTTTTAAAGGACCCCATAGGAAACCGTCTGGTCACACACTACCACATCTTACGAAAACACTGGTAAAGATTTTAGTAATTCATGTTAGGGAAAACTTGTTTATTCAGGACATAATTTCAAAAATATGTAAGTATAATGGAAGTGACATTAACAAAAAATATGTAATCAATAATTATAATATTCTTTTTTTTTTAAGCTATGAGACCATATAATTATAAGAATGTATTTTATTGTTATTGAAAATTTTGTCTTTTAAAGAGGCATATTTTTATATAAACCTATTTTGAGTGATGATTTCATATATTTTCATTTGGAGATAAGTCATTATTTAAAGAGAACGAGAAAGAATAATTATGAGTGAAACTTTGTTTCTACATTTCATTCAATAAAGCAAGCACACAAAATTAGCAACAAAACAAATAATTTTGCGAGTTTGCTTACTTCTCTTCATTCATACTTTAAATGTAACAACAACAAATTGATCAGAAAGGCAACAAAGAATGAATATTGATTGACGAAACTGAACCTACGATTTTACGACTGTACGCATTTGTTTTTGTTTTTTAATGCGTAACGTAGAATAGTAAATTTATAATAATGATCATTACACTTACTCACCAGATCGTCCGACGTTCGAGAAGGCCTTCATGAAGTTCGACGTTTGATGATGATTGATAAGCAGAGGGTAGATATTGTGATAATAATGATGATATTTATGTTGCGTTGGTGATCATTTCTTCAATAATAGTAAACGTTTTTCTTGTTGTTGTTGTTTTGTTTTCTGCTCCCAGATATTAGGGGTAGGAAAAATAGTGTGAATTATGGAATATGAATATGGTATTAAAAAGATGCCTCTTAGTGATTTTGAAAAAATATTTGGATTATTATCTTATACATTAAATTTTAATTTTTAATCATTTTTAAATATACTGTATTATGCTACTAGCAAAACTTGGCGGAAGGATTTTATATATTTTATAATTAAATTTAATTTTAATTTAGTTTTCAAAATTTTTATGAAATTTAAATAAAAAAATACTGCAATTTTCATGTAGAAAAATTACTACAATTTCCATGTAGAAAAATCACTATATGGCAACTTTTTTATGGTTTTGCCAGCTTTAGAAGCTGAAATTATAATTTTTTGTTCTCACGTTATAAGACGTTTAGTTAATATATGTCTCCAGTATGTTATTCAAAACACGTGTCTTCCTTTGATCAGGCTCCCAATGGGTGGAGTCCTTCCAAATTTTGGAGCAACTTTTATATGAAAGACACACGTGGTTTCCTTCTTTCGTATACCCAATGGACGGAATTGTGACAAATTTTGGAGTAATTTTTCTGAGTATTAAAGTTTATTTCTTTCTCTGTGGTAACTTCAGGTTGTAGAGGTTCGTCTTGGGAACCCCTCGGTTTCCCAAGATAATTAATGCGTAGTCGTCAGAACGTTATCGAATCCACGTATTACTGATGTACTGGAATTACTGATCTTTTGTTGAAATCTCTGGCACATATAGGCCACTACAAGTAGGAGGTGTTTCAGGATTTATTGTTCTGTGGCACTGGAATTTTGAACAAATAAATTTCCACTTAATGTAAGAAGTATTTTTTTGGGCAGAGAAGAATGGAAAAAGTTACCTCGACTTGATCTTGCAATAATTTTATTGACATTTATAAATTTCGCGCTTTTTGGATGTTTAAGAAAATTTGGGATTTTTTTCTGAACACTTCACTTTTTAAATATTAATAATTCTTTACCACGTCTGTACTCGTTGAGGTATTTCAGAGAAAGGAAGATTTAATTCGTCATTGATCAATTTGTCAATTACTCTTTATCATTTTTTCCCTTCTTGTTCATTGAATGTAATGATAGATTGAGTGATAATCGATAAGTTGGAGTGTGTTCAATAACCAACTGAAGCATAAAACAAAAATTATTTTAGC